>NW_027314834.1:0-238539 GCF_023375885.2 Dermacentor andersoni | reverse complement strand
GCTCTTTTTAGCACCCGCGCACGGATTTGTGCGAAAACGCGTTTTAAGCATGCACATGCATCTTTTGGTAGACGCGGATGAAGTTTTCTGCAAAACCACAAGATGTGCATGCAAATGGTGCTTTTGGCAGAACGCGCACGTGGATTTCTACCAAACGACGTGCTAAGCTTGCCGATGCTGCTGTTTTTAGCACCCGCGCACGGATTTGTGCGAAAACGCGTTTTAAGCATGCACATGCATCTTTTGGTAGACGCGGATGAAGTTTTCTGCAAAACCACAAGATGTGCATGCAAATGGTGCTTTTTGCAGAACGCGCACGTGGATTTCTACCAAACGACGGGCTAAGCATGCCGATGCTGCTCTTTTTAGCACCCGCGCACGGATTTGTGCGAAAACGCGTTTTAAGCATGCACATGCATCTTTTGGTAGACGCGGATGAAGTTTTCTGCAAAACCACAAGATGTGCATGCAAATGGTGCTTTTTGCAGAACGCGCACGTGGATTTCTACCACACGACGTGCTAAGCATGCCGATGCTGCTCTTTTTAGCACCGGCACACACATTTGTGCGAAAACGCGTTTTAAGCATGCACATGCATCTTTTGGTAGACGCGGATGAAGTTTTCTGCAAAACCACAAGATGTGCATGCAAATGGTGCTTTTTGCAGAACGCGCACGTGTATTTCTACCAAACGACGTGCTAAGCATGCCGATGCTGCTCTTTTTAGCACCCGCGCACGGATTTGTGCGAAAACGCGTTTTAAGCATGCACATGCATCTTTTGGTAGACGCGGATGAAGTTTTCTGCAAAACCACAAGATGTGCATGCAAATGGTGCTTTTGGCAGAACGCGCACGTGGATTTCTACCAAACGACGTGCTAAGCATGCCGATGCTGCTCTTTTTAGCACCCGCGCACGCATTTGTGCGAAAACGCGTTTTAAGCATGCACATGCATCTTTTGGTAGACGCGGATGAAGTTTTCTGCAAAACCACAAGATGTGCATGCAAATGGTGCTTTTTGCAGAACGCGCACGTGGATTTCTACCAAACGACGGGCTAAGCATGCCGATGCTGCTCTTTTTAGCACCCGCGCACGGATTTGTGCGAAAACGCGTTTTAAGCATGCACATGCATCTTTTGGTAGACGCGGATGAAGTTTTCTGCAAAACCACAAGATGTGCATGCAAATGGTGCTTTTGGCAGAACGCGCACGTGGATTTCTACCAAACGACGTGCTAAGCATGCCGATGCTGCTCTTTTTAGCACCCGCGCACGCATTTGTGCGAAAACGCGTTTTAAGCATGCACATGCATCTTTTGGTAGACGCGGATGAAGTTTTCTGCAAAACCACAAGATGTGCATGCAAATGGTGCTTTTTGCAGAACGCGCTCGTGGATTTCTACCAAACGACGTGCTAAGCATGCCGATGCTGCTCTTTTTAGCACCCGCGCACGCATTTGTGCGAAAACGCGTTTTAAGCATGCACATGCATCTTTTGGTAGACGCGGATGAAGTTTTCTGCAAAACCACAAGATGTGCATGCAAATGGTGCTTTTGGCAGAACGCGCACGGGGATTTCTACCAAACGACGTGCTAAGCATGCCGATGCTGCTCTTTTTAGCACCCGCGCACGGATTTGTGCGAAAACGCGTTTTAAGCATGCACATGCATCTTTTGGTAGACGCGGATGAAGTTTTCTGCAAAACCACAAGATGTGCATGCAAATGGTGCTTTTGGCAGAACGCGCACGTGGATTTCTACCAAACGACGTGCTAAGCTTGCCGATGCTGCTCTTTTTAGCACCCGCGCACGGATTTGTGCGAAAACGCGTTTTAAGCATGCACATGCATCTTTTGGTAGACGCGGATGAAGTTTTCTGCAAAACCACAAGATGTGCATGCAAATGGTGCTTTTTGCAGAACGCGCACGTGGATTTCTACCAAACGACGGGCTAAGCATGCCGATGCTGCTCTTTTTAGCACCCGCGCACGGATTTGTGCGAAAACGCGTTTTAAGCATGCACATGCATCTTTTGGTAGACGCGGATGAAGTTTTCTGCAAAACCACAAGATGTGCATGCAAATGGTGCTTTTTGCAGAACGCGCACGTGGATTTCTACCACACGACGTGCTAAGCATGCCGATGCTGCTCTTTTTAGCACCCGCGCACGGATTTGTGCGAAAACGCGTTTTAAGCATGCACATGCATCTTTTGGTAGACGCGGATGAAGTTTTCTGCAAAACCACAAGATGTGCATGCAAATGGTGCTTTTGGCAGAACGCGCACGTGGATTTCTACCAAACGACGTGCTAAGCATGCCGATGCTGCTCTTTTTAGCACCCGCGCACGCATTTGTGCGAAAACGCGTTTTAAGCATGCACATGCATCTTTTGGTAGACGCGGATGAAGTTTTCTGCAAAAGCACAAGATGTGCATGCAAATGGTGCTTTTGGCAGAACGCGCACGTGGATTTCTACCAAACGACGTGCTAAGCATGCCGATGCTGCTCTTTTTAGCACCCGCGCACGGATTTGTGCGAAAACGCGTTTTAAGCATGCACATGCATCTTTTGGTAGACGCGGATGAAGTTTTCTGCAAAACCACAAGATGTGCATGCAAATGGTGCTTTTGGCAGAACGCGCACGTGGATTTCTACCAAACGACGTGCTAAGCTTGCCGATGCTGCTGTTTTTAGCACCCGCGCACGGATTTGTGCGAAAACGCGTTTTAAGCATGCACATGCATCTTTTGGTAGACGCGGATGAAGTTTTCTGCAAAACCACAAGATGTGCATGCAAATGGTGCTTTTGGCAGAACGCGCACGTGGATTTCTACCAAACGACGTGCTAAGCATGCCGATGCTGCTCTTTTTAGCACCCGCGCACGGATTTGTGCGAAAACGCGTTTTAAGCATGCACATGCATCTTTTGGTAGACGCGGATGAAGTTTTCTGCAAAACCACAAGATGTGCATGCAAATGGTACTTTTGGCAGAACGCGTACGTGGATTTCTACCAAACGACGTGCTAAGCATGCCGATGCTGCTCTTTTTAGCACCCGCGCACGCATTTGTGCGAAAACGCGTTTTAAGCATGCACATGCATCTTTTGGTAGACGCGGATGAAGTTTTCTGCAAAACCACAAGTTGTGCATGCAAATGGTGCTTTTTGCAGAACGCGCTCGTGGATTTCTACCAAACGACGTGCTAAGCATGCCGATGCTGCTCTTTTTAGCACCCGCGCACGCATTTGTGCGAAAACGCGTTTTAAGCATGCACATGCATCTTTTGGTAGACGCGGATGAAGTTTTCTGCAAAACCACAAGATGTGCATGCAAATGGTGCTTTTTGCAGAACGCGCACGTGGATTTCTACCAAACGACGTGCTAAGCATGCCGATGCTGCTCTTTTTAGCACCCGCGCACGGATTTGTGCGAAAACGCGTTTTAAGCATGCACATGCATCTTTTGGTAGACGCGGATGAAGTTTTCTGCAAAACCACAAGATGTGCATGCAAATGGTGCTTTTGGCAGAACGCGCACGTGGATTTCTACCAAACGACGTGCTAAGCTTGCCGATGCTGCTCTTTTTAGCACCCGCGCACGGATTTGTGCGAAAACGCGTTTTAAGCATGCACATGCATCTTTTGGTAGACGCGGATGAAGTTTTCTGCAAAACCACAAGATGTGCATGCAAATGGTGCTTTTTGCAGAACGCGCACGTGGATTTCTACCAAACGACGTGCTAAGCATGCCGATGCTGCTCTTTTTAGCACCTGCGCACGGATTTGTGCGAAAACGCGTTTTAAGCATGCACATGCATCTTTTGGTAGACGCGGATGAAGTTTTCTGCAAAACCACAAGATGTGCATGCAAATGGTGCTTTTGGCAGAACGCGCACGTGGATTTCTACCAAACGACGTGCTAAGCTTGCCGATGCTGCTCTTTTTAGCACCCGCGCACGGATTTGTGCGAAAACGCGTTTTAAGCATGCACATGCATCTTTTGGTAGACGCGGATAAAGTTTTCTGCAAAACCACAAGATGTGCATGCAAATGGTGCTTTTTGCAGAACGCGCACGTGGATTTCTACCAAACGACGTGCTAAGCATGCCGATGCTGCTCTTTTTAGCACCCGCGCACGGATTTGTGCGAAAACGCGTTTTAAGCATGCACATGCATCTTTTGGTAGACGCGGATGAAGTTTTCTGCAAAACCACAAGATGTGCATGCAAATGGTGCTTTTGGCAGAACGCGCACGTGGAGTTCTACCAAACGACGTGCTAAGCATGCCGATGCTGCTCTTTTTAGCACCCGCGCACGCATTTGTGCGAAAACGCGTTTTAAGCATGCACATGCATCTTTTGGTAGACGCGGATGAAGTTTTCTGCAAAACCACAATATGTGCATGCAAATGGTGCTTTTTGCAGAACGCGCACGTGGATTTCTACCAAACGACGTGCTAAGCATGCCGATGCTGCTCTTTTTAGCACCCGCGCACGCATTTGTGCGAAAACGCGTTTTAAGCATGCACATGCATCTTTTGGTAGACGCGGATGAAGTTTTCTGCAAAACCACAAGATGTGCATGCAAATGGTGCTTTTTGCAGAACGCGCACGTGGATTTCTACCAAACGACGGGCTAAGCATGCCGATGCTGCTCTTTTTAGCACCCGCGCACGGATTTGTGCGAAAACGCGTTTTAAGCATGCACATGCATCTTTTGGTAGACGCGGATGAAGTTTTCTGCAAAACCACAAGATGTGCATGCAAATGGTGCTTTTGGCAGAACGCGCACGTGGATTTCTACCAAACGACGTGCTAAGCATGCCGATGCTGCTCTTTTTAGCACCCGCGCACGCATTTGTGCGAAAACGCGTTTTAAGCATGCACATGCATCTTTTGGTAGACGCGGATGAAGTTTTCTGCAAAACCACCAGATGTGCACGCAAATGGTGCTTTTTGCAGAACGCGCTCGTGGATTTCTACCAAACGACGTGCTAAGCATGCTGATGCTGCTCTTTTTAGCACCGGCACACGCATTTGTGCGAAAACGCGTTTTAAGCATGCACATGCATCTTTTGGTAGACGCGGATGAAGTTTTCTGCAAAACCACAAGATGTGCATGCAAATGGTGCTTTTTGCAGAACGCGCACGTGGATTTCTACCACACGACGTGCTAAGCATGCCGATGCTGCTCTTTTTAGCACCCGCGCACGGATTTGTGCGAAAACGCGTTTTAAGCATGCACATGCATCTTTTGGTAGACGCGGATGAAGTTTTCTGCAAAACCACAAGATGTGCATGCAAATGGTGCTTTTGGCAGAACGCGCACGTGGATTTCTACCAAACGACGTGCTAAGCATGCCGATGCTGCTCTTTTTAGCACCCGCGCACGCATTTGTGCGAAAACGCGTTTTAAGCATGCACATGCATCTTTTGGTAGACGCGGATGAAGTTTTCTGCAAAAGCACAAGATGTGCATGCAAATGGTGCTTTTGGCAGAACGCGCACGTGGATTTCTACCAAACGACGTGCTAAGCATGCCGATGCTGCTCTTTTTAGCACCCGCGCACGGATTTGTGCGAAAACGCGTTTTAAGCATGCACATGCATCTTTTGGTAGACGCGGATGAAGTTTTCTGCAAAACCACAAGATGTGCATGCAAATGGTGCTTTTGGCAGAACGCGCACGTGGATTTCTACCAAACGACGTGCTAAGCTTGCCGATGCTGCTGTTTTTAGCACCCGCGCACGGATTTGTGCGAAAACGCGTTTTAAGCATGCACATGCATCTTTTGGTAGACGCGGATGAAGTTTTCTGCAAAACCACAAGATGTGCATGCAAATGGTGCTTTTGGCAGAACGCGCACGTGGATTTCTACCAAACGACGTGCTAAGCATGCCGATGCTGCTCTTTTTAGCACCCGCGCACGGATTTGTGCGAAAACGCGTTTTAAGCATGCACATGCATCTTTTGGTAGACGCGGATGAAGTTTTCTGCAAAACCACAAGATGTGCATGCAAATGGTACTTTTGGCAGAACGCGTACGTGGATTTCTACCAAACGACGTGCTAAGCATGCCGATGCTGCTCTTTTTAGCACCCGCGCACGCATTTGTGCGAAAACGCGTTTTAAGCATGCACATGCATCTTTTGGTAGACGCGGATGAAGTTTTCTGCAAAACCACAAGTTGTGCATGCAAATGGTGCTTTTTGCAGAACGCGCTCGTGGATTTCTACCAAACGACGTGCTAAGCATGCCGATGCTGCTCTTTTTAGCACCCGCGCACGCATTTGTGCGAAAACGCGTTTTAAGCATGCACATGCATCTTTTGGTAGACGCGGATGAAGTTTTCTGCAAAACCACAAGATGTGCATGCAAATGGTGCTTTTTGCAGAACGCGCACGTGGATTTCTACCAAACGACGTGCTAAGCATGCCGATGCTGCTCTTTTTAGCACCCGCGCACGGATTTGTGCGAAAACGCGTTTTAAGCATGCACATGCATCTTTTGGTAGACGCGGATGAAGTTTTCTGCAAAACCACAAGATGTGCATGCAAATGGTGCTTTTGGCAGAACGCGCACGTGGATTTCTACCAAACGACGTGCTAAGCTTGCCGATGCTGCTCTTTTTAGCACCCGCGCACGGATTTGTGCGAAAACGCGTTTTAAGCATGCACATGCATCTTTTGGTAGACGCGGATGAAGTTTTCTGCAAAACCACAAGATGTGCATGCAAATGGTGCTTTTTGCAGAACGCGCACGTGGATTTCTACCAAACGACGTGCTAAGCATGCCGATGCTGCTCTTTTTAGCACCTGCGCACGGATTTGTGCGAAAACGCGTTTTAAGCATGCACATGCATCTTTTGGTAGACGCGGATGAAGTTTTCTGCAAAACCACAAGATGTGCATGCAAATGGTGCTTTTGGCAGAACGCGCACGTGGATTTCTACCAAACGACGTGCTAAGCTTGCCGATGCTGCTCTTTTTAGCACCCGCGCACGGATTTGTGCGAAAACGCGTTTTAAGCATGCACATGCATCTTTTGGTAGACGCGGATAAAGTTTTCTGCAAAACCACAAGATGTGCATGCAAATGGTGCTTTTTGCAGAACGCGCACGTGGATTTCTACCAAACGACGTGCTAAGCATGCCGATGCTGCTCTTTTTAGCACCCGCGCACGGATTTGTGCGAAAACGCGTTTTAAGCATGCACATGCATCTTTTGGTAGACGCGGATGAAGTTTTCTGCAAAACCACAAGATGTGCATGCAAATGGTGCTTTTGGCAGAACGCGCACGTGGAGTTCTACCAAACGACGTGCTAAGCATGCCGATGCTGCTCTTTTTAGCACCCGCGCACGCATTTGTGCGAAAACGCGTTTTAAGCATGCACATGCATCTTTTGGTAGACGCGGATGAAGTTTTCTGCAAAACCACAATATGTGCATGCAAATGGTGCTTTTTGCAGAACGCGCACGTGGATTTCTACCAAACGACGTGCTAAGCATGCCGATGCTGCTCTTTTTAGCACCCGCGCACGCATTTGTGCGAAAACGCGTTTTAAGCATGCACATGCATCTTTTGGTAGACGCGGATGAAGTTTTCTGCAAAACCACAAGATGTGCATGCAAATGGTGCTTTTTGCAGAACGCGCACGTGGATTTCTACCAAACGACGGGCTAAGCATGCCGATGCTGCTCTTTTTAGCACCCGCGCACGGATTTGTGCGAAAACGCGTTTTAAGCATGCACATGCATCTTTTGGTAGACGCGGATGAAGTTTTCTGCAAAACCACAAGATGTGCATGCAAATGGTGCTTTTGGCAGAACGCGCACGTGGATTTCTACCAAACGACGTGCTAAGCATGCCGATGCTGCTCTTTTTAGCACCCGCGCACGCATTTGTGCGAAAACGCGTTTTAAGCATGCACATGCATCTTTTGGTAGACGCGGATGAAGTTTTCTGCAAAACCACCAGATGTGCACGCAAATGGTGCTTTTTGCAGAACGCGCTCGTGGATTTCTACCAAACGACGTGCTAAGCATGCTGATGCTGCTCTTTTTAGCACCGGCACACGCATTTGTGCGAAAACGCGTTTTAAGCATGCACATGCATCTTTTGGTAGACGCGGATGAAGTTTTCTGCAAAACCACAAGATGTGCATGCAAATGGTGCTTTTTGCAGAACGCGCACGTGTATTTCTACCAAACGACGTGCTAAGCATGCCGATGCTGCTCTTTTTAGCACCCGCGCACGCATTTGTGCGAAAACGCGTTTTAAGCATGCACATGCATCTTTTGGTAGACGCGGATGAAGTTTTCTGCAAAACCACAAGATGTGCATGCAAATGGTGCTTTTTGCAGAACGCGCTCGTGGATTTCTACCAAACGACGTGCTAAGCATGCCGATGCTGCTCTTTTTAGCACCCGCGCACGCATTTGTGCGAAAACGCGTTTTAAGCATGCACATGCATCTTTTGGTAGACGCGGATGAAGTTTTCTGCAAAACCACAAGATGTGCATGCAAATGGTGCTTTTGGCAGAACGCGCACGTGGATTTCTACCAAACGACGTGCTAAGCATGCCGATGCTGCTCTTTTTAGCACCCGCGCACGGATTTGTGCGAAAACGCGTTTTAAGCATGCACATGCATCTTTTGGTAGACGCGGATGAAGTTTTCTGCAAAACCACAAGATGTGCATGCAAATGGTGCTTTTGGCAGAACGCGCACGTGGATTTCTACCAAACGACGTGCTAAGCTTGCCGATGCTGCTGTTTTTAGCACCCGCGCACGGATTTGTGCGAAAACGCGTTTTAAGCATGCACATGCATCTTTTGGTAGACGCGGATGAAGTTTTCTGCAAAACCACAAGATGTGCATGCAAATGGTGCTTTTGGCAGAACGCGCACGTGGATTTCTACCAAACGACGTGCTAAGCATGCCGATGCTGCTCTTTTTAGCACCCGCGCACGCATTTGTGCGAAAACGCGTTTTAAGCATGCACATGCATCTTTTGGTAGACGCGGATGAAGTTTTCTGCAAAACCACAAGATGTGCATGCAAATGGTGCTTTTTGCAGAACGCGCACGTGGATTTCTACCAAACGACGGGCTAAGCATGCCGATGCTGCTCTTTTTAGCACCCGCGCACGGATTTGTGCGAAAACGCGTTTTAAGCATGCACATGCATCTTTTGGTAGACGCGGATGAAGTTTTCTGCAAAACCACAAGATGTGCATGCAAATGGTGCTTTTGGCAGAACGCGCACGTGGATTTCTACCAAACGACGTGCTAAGCATGCCGATGCTGCTCTTTTTAGCACCCGCGCACGCATTTGTGCGAAAACGCGTTTTAAGCATGCACATGCATCTTTTGGTAGACGCGGATGAAGTTTTCTGCAAAACCACAAGATGTGCATGCAAATGGTGCTTTTTGCAGAACGCGCTCGTGGATTTCTACCAAACGACGTGCTAAGCATGCCGATGCTGCTCTTTTTAGCACCCGCGCACGCATTTGTGCGAAAACGCGTTTTAAGCATGCACATGCATCTTTTGGTAGACGCGGATGAAGTTTTCTGCAAAACCACAAGATGTGCATGCAAATGGTGCTTTTGGCAGAACGCGCACGGGGATTTCTACCAAACGACGTGCTAAGCATGCCGATGCTGCTCTTTTTAGCACCCGCGCACGGATTTGTGCGAAAACGCGTTTTAAGCATGCACATGCATCTTTTGGTAGACGCGGATGAAGTTTTCTGCAAAACCACAAGATGTGCATGCAAATGGTGCTTTTGGCAGAACGCGCACGTGGATTTCTACCAAACGACGTGCTAAGCTTGCCGATGCTGCTCTTTTTAGCACCCGCGCACGGATTTGTGCGAAAACGCGTTTTAAGCATGCACATGCATCTTTTGGTAGACGCGGATGAAGTTTTCTGCAAAACCACAAGATGTGCATGCAAATGGTGCTTTTTGCAGAACGCGCACGTGGATTTCTACCAAACGACGGGCTAAGCATGCCGATGCTGCTCTTTTTAGCACCCGCGCACGGATTTGTGCGAAAACGCGTTTTAAGCATGCACATGCATCTTTTGGTAGACGCGGATGAAGTTTTCTGCAAAACCACAAGATGTGCATGCAAATGGTGCTTTTTGCAGAACGCGCACGTGGATTTCTACCACACGACGTGCTAAGCATGCCGATGCTGCTCTTTTTAGCACCCGCGCACGGATTTGTGCGAAAACGCGTTTTAAGCATGCACATGCATCTTTTGGTAGACGCGGATGAAGTTTTCTGCAAAACCACAAGATGTGCATGCAAATGGTGCTTTTGGCAGAACGCGCACGTGGATTTCTACCAAACGACGTGCTAAGCATGCCGATGCTGCTCTTTTTAGCACCCGCGCACGCATTTGTGCGAAAACGCGTTTTAAGCATGCACATGCATCTTTTGGTAGACGCGGATGAAGTTTTCTGCAAAAGCACAAGATGTGCATGCAAATGGTGCTTTTTGCAGAACGCGCACGTGGATTTCTACCAAACGACGTGTTAAGCATGCCGACGCCGCTATTTTTAGCACCCGCGCACGCATTTGTGCGAAAACGCGTTTTAAGCATGCACATGCATATTTTGGTAGACGCGGATGAAGTTTTCTGCAAAACCACAAGATGTGCATGCAAATGGTGCTTTTGCAGAACGCGCACGTGGATTTCTACCAAACGACGTGCTAAGCATGCCGATGCTGCTCTTTTTAGCACCCGCGCACGCATTTGTGCGAAAACGCGTTTTAAGCATGCACATGCATCTTTTGGTAGACGCGGATGAAGTTTTCTGCAAAACCAGAAGATGTGCATGCAAATGGTGCTTTTTGCAGAACGCGCACATGGATTTCTACCAAACGACGTGCTAAGCATGCCGATGCTGCTCTTTTTAGCACCCGCGCACGGATTTGTGCGAAAACGCGTTTTAAGCATGCACATGCATCTTTTGGTAGACGCGGATGAAGTTTTCTGCAAAACCACAAGATGTGCATGCAAATGGTGCTTTTGGCAGAACGCGCACGTGGATTTCTACCAAAGACGTGCTAAGCATGCCGATGCTGCTCTTTTTAGCACCCGCGCACGCATTTGTGCGAAAACGCGTTTTAAGCATGCACATGCATCTTTTGGTAGACGCGGATGAAGTTTTCTGCAAAACCACAAGATGTGCATGCAAATGGTGCTTTTTGCAGAACGCGCACGTGGATTTCTACCAAACGACGGGCTAAGCATGCCGATGCTGCTCTTTTTAGCACCCGCGCACGGATTTGTGCGAAAACGCGTTTTAAGCATGCACATGCATCTTTTGGTAGACGCGGATGAAGTTTTCTGCAAAACCACAAGATCTGCATGCAAATGGTGCTTTTGGCAGAACGCGCACGTGGATTTCTACCAAACGACGTGCTAAGCATGCCGATGCTGCTCTTTTTAGCACCCGCGCACGCATTTGTGCGAAAACGCGTTTTAAGCATGCACATGCATCTTTTGGTAGACGCGGATGAAGTTTTCTGCAAAACCACAAGATGTGCATGCAAATGGTGCTTTTTGCAGAACGCGCTCGTGGATTTCTACCAAACGACGTGCTAAGCATGCCGATGCTGCTCTTTTTAGCACCCGCGCACGCATTTGTGCGAAAACGCGTTTTAAGCATGCACATGCATCTTTTGGTAGACGCGGATGAAGTTTTCTGCAAAACCACAAGATGTGCATGCAAATGGTGCTTTTTGCAGAACGCGCTCGTGGATTTCTACCAAACGACGTGCTAAGCATGCCGATGCTGCTCTTTTTAGCACCCGCGCACGCATTTGTGCGAAAACGCGTTTTAAGCATGCACATGCATCTTTTGGTAGACGCGGATGAAGTTTTCTGCAAAACCACAAGATGTGCATGCAAATGGTGCTTTTGGCAGAACGCGCACGGGGATTTCTACCAAACGACGTGCTAAGCATGCCGATGCTGCTCTTTTTAGCACCCGCGCACGGATTTGTGCGAAAACGCGTTTTAAGCATGCACATGCATCTTTTGGTAGACGCGGATGAAGTTTTCTGCAAAACCACAAGATGTGCATGCAAATGGTGCTTTTGGCAGAACGCGCACGTGGATTTCTACCAAACGACGTGCTAAGCTTGCCGATGCTGCTCTTTTTAGCACCCGCGCACGGATTTGTGCGATAACGCGTTTTAAGCATGCACATGCATCTTTTGGTAGACGCGGATGAAGTTTTCTGCAAAACCACAAGATGTGCATGCAAATGGTGCTTTTTGCAGAACGCGCACGTGGATTTCTACCAAACGACGGGCTAAGCATGCCGATGCTGCTCTTTTTAGCACCCGCGCACGGATTTGTGCGAAAACGCGTTTTAAGCATGCACATGCATCTTTTGGTAGACGCGGATGAAGTTTTCTGCAAAACCACAAGATGTGCATGCAAATGGTGCTTTTTGCAGAACGCGCACGTGGATTTCTACCACACGACGTGCTAAGCATGCCGATGCTGCTCTTTTTAGCACCCGCGCACGCATTTGTGCGAAAACGCGTTTTAAGCATGCACATGCATGTTTTGGTAGACGCGGATGAAGTTTTCTGCAAAACCACAAGATGTGCATGCAAATGGTGCTTTTGGCAGAACGCGCACGTGGATTTCTACCAAACGACGTGCTAAGCATGCCGATGCTGCTCTTTTTAGCACCCGCGCACGGATTTGTGCGAAAACGCGTTTTAAGCATGCACATGCATCTTTTGGTAGACGCGGATGAAGTTTTCTGCAAAACCACAAGATGTGCATGCAAATGGTGCTTTTGGCAGAACGCGCACGTGGATTTCTACCAAACGACGTGCTAAGCTTGCCGATGCTGCTCTTTTTAGCACCCGCGCACGGATTTGTGCGAAAACGCGTTTTAAGCATGCACATGCATCTTTTGGTAGACGCGGATGAAGTTTTCTGCAAAACCACAAGATGTGCATGCAAATGGTGCTTTTTGCAGAACGCGCACGTGGATTTCTACCAAACGACGGGCTAAGCATGCCGATGCTGCTCTTTTTAGCACCCGCGCACGGATTTGTGCGAAAACGCGTTTTAAGCATGCACATGCATCTTTTGGTAGACGCGGATGAAGTTTTCTGCAAAACCACAAGATGTGCATGCAAATGGTGCTTTTTGCAGAACGCGCACGTGGATTTCTACCACACGACGTGCTAAGCATGCCGATGCTGCTCTTTTTAGCACCCGCGCACGGATTTGTGCGAAAACGCGTTTTAAGCATGCACATGCATCTTTTGGTAGACGCGGATGAAGTTTTCTGCAAAAGCACAAGATGTGCATGCAAATGGTGCTTTTTGCAGAACGCGCACGTGGATTTCTACCAAACGACGTGTTAAGCATGCCGATGCCGCTATTTTTTGCACCCGCGCACGCATTTGTGCGAAAACGCGTTTTAAGCATGCACATGCATATTTTGGTAGACGCGGATGAAGTTTTCTGCAAAACCACAAGATGTGCATGCAAATGGTGCTTTTGCAGAACGCGCACGTGGATTTCTACCAAACGACGTGCTAAGCATGCCGATGCTGCTCTTTTTAGCACCCGCGCACGCATTTGTGCGAAAACGCGTTTTAAGCATGCACATGCATCTTTTGGTAGACGCGGATGAAGTTTTCTGCAAAACCACAAGATGTGCATGCAAATGGTGCTTTTTGCAGAACGCGCACGTGGATTTCTACCAAACGACGTGCTAAGCATGCCGATGCTGCTCTTTTTAGCACCCGCGCACGGATTTGTGCGAAAACGCGTTTTAAGCATGCACATGCATCTTTTGGTAGACGCGGATGAAGTTTTCTGCAAAACCACAAGATGTGCATGCAAATGGTGCTTTTTGCAGAACGCGCACGTGGATTTCTACCAAACGACGTGCTAAGCATGCCGATGCTGCTCTTTTTAGCACCCGCGCACGGATTTGTGCGAAAACGCGTTTTAAGCATGCACATGCATCTTTTGGTAGACGCGGATGAAGTTTTCTGCAAAACCACAAGATGTGCATGCAAATGGTGCTTTTGGCAGAACGCGCACGTGGATTTCTACCAAACGACGTGCTAAGCATGCCGATGCTGCTCTTTTTAGCACCCGCGCACGGATTTGTGCGAAAACGCGTTTTAAGCATGCACATGCATCTTTTGGTAGACGCGGATGAAGTTTTCTGCAAAACCACAAGATGTGCATGCAAATGGTGCTTTTGGCAGAACGCGCACGTGGATTTCTACCAAACGACGTGCTAAGCATGCCGATGCTGCTCTTTTTAGCACCCGCGCACGGATTTGTGCGAAAACGCGTTTTAAGCATGCACATGCATCTTTTGGTAGACGCGGATGAAGTTTTCTGCAAAACCACAAGATGTGCATGCAAATGGTACTTTTGGCAGAACGCGCACGTGGATTTCTACCAAACGACGTGCTAAGCATGCCGATGCTGCTCTTTTTAGCACCCGCGCACGCATTTGTGCGAAAACGCGTTTTAAGCATGCACATGCATCTTTTGGTAGACGCGGATGAAGTTTTCTGCAAAACCACAAGATGTGCATGCAAATGGTGCTTTTGGCAGAACGCGCACGTGGATTTCTACCAAACGACGTGCTAAGCATGCCGATGCTGCTCTTTTTAGCACCCGCGCACGGATTTGTGCGAAAACGCGTTTTAAGCATGCACATGCATCTTTTGGTAGACGCGGATGAAGTTTTCTGCAAAACCACAAGATGTGCATGCAAATGGTGCTTTTGGCAGAACGCGCACGTGGACTTCTACCAAACGACGTGCTAAGCATGCCGATGCTGCTCTTTTTAGCACCCGCGCACGGATTTGTGCGAAAACGCGTTTTAAGCATGCACATGCATCTTTTGGTAGACGCGGATGAAGTTTTCTGCAAAACCACAAGATGTGCATGCAAATGGTGCTTTTGGCAGAACGCGCACGTGGATTTCTACCAAACGACGTGCTAAGCATGCCGATGCTGCTCTTTTTAGCACCCGCGCACGGATTTGTGCGAAAACGCGTTTTAAGCATGCACATGCATCTTTTGGTAGACGCGGATGAAGTTTTCTGCAAAACCACAAGATGTGCATGCAAATGGTACTTTTGGCAGAACGCGTACGTGGATTTCTACCAAACGACGTGCTAAGCATGCCGATGCTGCTCTTTTTAGCACCCGCGCACGCATTTGTGCGAAAACGCGTTTTAAGCATGCACATGCATCTTTTGGTAGACGCGGATGAAGTTTTCTGCAAAACCAAAAGTTGTGCATGCAAATGGTGCTTTTTGCAGAACGCGCTCGTGGATTTCTACCAAACGACGTGCTAAGCATGCCGATGCTGCTCTTTTTAGCACCCGCGCACTCATTTGTGCGAAAACGCGTTTTAAGCATGCACATGCATCTTTTGGTAGACGCGGATGAAGTTTTCTGCAAAACCACAAGATGTGCATGCAAATGGTGCTTTTTGCAGAACGCGCACGTGGATTTCTACCAAACGAAGGGCTAAGCATGCCGATGCTGCTCTTTTTAGCACCCGCGCACGGATTTGTGCGAAAACGCGTTTTAAGCATGCACATGCATCTTTTGGTAGACGCGGATGAAGTTTTCTGCAAAACCACAAGATGTGCATGCAAATGGTGCTTTTGGCAGAACGCGCACGTGGATTTCTACCAAACGACGTGCTAAGCATGCCGATGCTGCTCTTTTTAGCACCCGCGCACGCATTTGTGCGAAAACGCGTTTTAAGCATGCACATGCATCTTTTGGTAGACGCGGATGAAGTTTTCTGCAAAACCACCAGATGTGCACGCAAATGGTGCTTTTTGCAGAACGCGCTCGTGGATTTCTACCAAACGACGTGCTAAGCATGCCGATGCTGCTCTTTTTAGCACCCGCGCACGGATTTGTGCGAAAACGCGTTTTAAGCATGCACATGCATCTTTTGGTAGACGCGGATGAAGTTTTCTGCAAAACCACAAGATGTGCATGCAAATGGTGCTTTTGGCAGAACGCGCACGTGGATTTCTACCAAACGACGTGCTAAGCTTGCCGATGCTGCTCTTTTTAGCACCCGCGCACGGATTTGTGCGAAAACGCGTTTTAAGCATGCACATGCATCTTTTGGTAGACGCGGATGAAGTTTTCTGCAAAACCACAAGATGTGCATGCAAATGGTGCTTTTTGCAGAACGCGCACGTGGATTTCTACCAAACGACGGGCTAAGCATGCCGATGCTGCTCTTTTTAGCACCCGCGCACGGATTTGTGCGAAAACGCGTTTTAAGCATGCACATGCATCTTTTGGTAGACGCGGATGAAGTTTTCTGCAAAACCACAAGATGTGCATGCAAATGGTGCTTTTTGCAGAACGCGCACGTGGATTTCTACCACACGACGTGCTAAGCATGCCGATGCTGCTCTTTTTAGCACCCGCGCACGGATTTGTGCGAAAAAGCGTTTTAAGCATGCACATGCATCTTTTGGTAGACGCGGATGAAGTTTTCTGCAAAACCACAAGATGTGCATGCAAATGGTGCTTTTGGCAGAACGCGCACGTGGATTTCTACCAAACGACGTGCTAAGCATGCCGATGCTGCTCTTTTTAGCACCCGCGCACGCATTTGTGCGAAAACGCGTTTTAAGCATGCACATGCATCTTTTGGTAGACGCGGATGAAGTTTTCTGCAAAAGCACAAGATGTGCATGCAAATGGTGCTTTTTGCAGAACGCGCACGTGGATTTCTACCAAACGACGTGTTAAGCATGCCGACGCCGCTATTTTTAGCACCCGCGCACGCATTTGTGCGAAAACGCGTTTTAAGCATGCACATGCATATTTTGGTAGACGCGGATGAAGTTTTCTGCAAAACCACAAGATGTGCATGCAAATGGTGCTTTTGCAGAACGCGCACGTGGATTTCTACCAAACGACGTGCTAAGCATGCCGATGCTGCTCTTTTTAGCACCCGCGCACGCATTTGTGCGAAAACGCGTTTTAAGCATGCACATGCATCTTTTGGTAGACGCGGATGAAGTTTTCTGCAAAACCACAAGATGTGCATGCAAATGGTGCTTTTTGCAGAACGCGCACATGGATTTCTAACAAACGACGTGCTAAGCATGCCGATGCTGCTCTTTTTAGCACCCGCGCACGCATTTGTGCGAAAACGCGTTTTAAGCATGCACATGCATCTTTTGGTAGACGCGGATGAAGTTTTCTGCAAAACCACAAGATGTGCATGCAAATGGTGCTTTTTGCAGAACGCGCACGTGGATTTCTACCAAACGACGTGCTAAGCATGCCGATGCTGCTCTTTTTAGCACCCGCGCACGGATTTGTGCGAAAACGCGTTTTAAGCATGCACATGCATCTTTTGGTAGACGCGGATGAAGTTTTCTGCAAAACCACAAGATGTGCATGCAAATGGTGCTTTTTGCAGAACGCGCACGTGTATTTCTACCAAACGACGTGCTAAGCATGCCGATGCTGCTCTTTTTAGCACCCGCGCACGGATTTGTGCGAAAACGCGTTTTAAGCATGCACATGCATCTTTTGGTAGACGCGGATGAAGTTTTCTGCAAAACCACAAGATGTGCATGCAAATGGTGCTTTTGGCAGAACGCGCACGTGGATTTCTACCAAACGACGTGCTAAGCATGCCGATGCTGCTCTTTTTAGCACCCGCGCACGCATTTGTGCGAAAACGCGTTTTAAGCATGCACATGCATCTTTTGGTAGACGCGGATGAAGTTTTCTGCAAAACCACAAGATGTGCATGCAAATGGTGCTTTTTGCAGAACGCGGACGTGGATTTCTACCAAACGACGGGCTAAGCATGCCGATGCTGCTCTTTTTAGCACCCGCGCACGCATTTGTGCGAAAACGCGTTTTAAGCATGCACATGCATCTTTTGGTAGACGCGGATGAAGTTTTCTGCAAAACCACAAGATGTGCATGCAAATGGTGCTTTTTGCAGAACGCGCTCGTGGATTTCTACCAAACGACGTGCTAAGCATGCCGATGCTGCTCTTTTTAGCACCCGCGCACGCATTTGTGCGAAAACGCGTTTTAAGCATGCACATGCATCTTTTGGTAGACGCGGATGAAGTTTTCTGCAAAACCACAAGATGTGCATGCAAATGGTGCTTTTGGCAGAACGCGCACGTGGATTTCTACCAAACGACGTGCTAAGCATGCCGATGCTGCTCTTTTTAGCACCCGCGCACGGATTTGTGCGAAAACGCGTTTTAAGCATGCACATGCATCTTTTGGTAGACGCGGATGAAGTTTTCTGCAAAACCACAAGATGTGCATGCAAATGGTGCTTTTGGCAGAACGCGCACGTGGATTTCTACCAAACGACGTGCTAAGCTTGCCGATGCTGCTCTTTTTAGCACCCGCGCACGGATTTGTGCGAAAACGCGTTTTAAGCATGCACATGCATCTTTTGGTAGACGCGGATGAAGTTTTCTGCAAAACCACAAGATGTGCATGCAAATGGTGCTTTTGGCAGAACGCGCACGTGGATTTCTACCAAACGACGTGCTAAGCATGCCGATGCTGCTCTTTTTAGCACCCGCGCACGCATTTGTGCGAAAACGCGTTTTAAGCATGCACATGCATCTTTTGGTAGACGCGGATGAAGTTTTCTGCAAAAGCACAAGATGTGCATGCAAATGGTGCTTTTTGCAGAACGCGCACGTGGATTTCTACCAAACGACGTGTTAAGCATGCCGACGCCGCTATTTTTAGCACCCGCGCACGCATTTGTGCGAAAACGCGTTTTAAGCATGCACATGCATATTTTGGTAGACGCGGATGAAGTTTTCTGCAAAACCACAAGATGTGCATGCAAATGGTGCTTTTGCAGAACGCGCACGTGGATTTCTACCAAACGACGTGCTAAGCATGCCGATGCTGCTCTTTTTAGCACCCGCGCACGCATTTGTGCGAAAACGCGTTTTAAGCATGCACATGCATCTTTTGGTAGACGCGGATGAAGTTTTCTGCAAAACCACAAGATGTGCATGCAAATGGTGCTTTTTGCAGAACGCGCACATGGATTTCTACCAAACGACGTGCTAAGCATGCCGATGCTGCTCTTTTTAGCACCCGCGCACGCATTTGTGCGAAAACGCGTTTTAAGCATGCACATGCATCTTTTGGTAGACGCGGATGAAGTTTTCTGCAAAACCACAAGATGTGCATGCAAATGGTGCTTTTTGCAGAACGCGCACGTGGATTTCTACCAAACGACGTGCTAAGCATGCCGATGCTGCTCTTTTTAGCACCCGCGCACGGATTTGTGCGAAAACGCGTTTTAAGCATGCACATGCATCTTTTGGTAGACGCGGATGAAGTTTTCTGCAAAACCACAAGATGTGCATGCAAATGGTGCTTTTTGCAGAACGCGCACGTGTATTTCTACCAAACGACGTGCTAAGCATGCCGATGCTGCTCTTTTTAGCACCCGCGCACGGATTTGTGCGAAAACGCGTTTTAAGCATGCACATGCATCTTTTGGTAGACGCGGATGAAGTTTTCTGCAAAACCACAAGATGTGCATGCAAATGGTGCTTTTGGCAGAACGCGCACGTGGATTTCTACCAAACGACGTGCTAAGCATGCCGATGCTGCTCTTTTTAGCACCCGCGCACGCATTTGTGCGAAAACGCGTTTTAAGCATGCACATGCATCTTTTGGTAGACGCGGATGAAGTTTTCTGCAAAACCACAAGATGTGCATGCAAATGGTGCTTTTTGCAGAACGCGCACGTGGATTTCTACCAAACGACGGGCTAAGCATGCCGATGCTGCTCTTTTTAGCACCCGCGCACGGATTTGTGCGAAAACGCGTTTTAAGCATGCACATGCATCTTTTGGTAGACGCGGATGAAGTTTTCTGCAAAACCACAAGATGTGCATGCAAATGGTGCTTTTGGCAGAACGCGCACGTGGATTTCTACCAAACGACGTGCTAAGCATGCCGATGCTGCTCTTTTTAGCACCCGCGCACGCATTTGTGCGAAAACGTGTTTTAAGCATGCACATGCATCTTTTGGTAGACGCGGATGAAGTTTTCTGCAAAACCACAAGATGTGCATGCAAATGGTGCTTTTTGCAGAACGCGCTCGTGGATTTCTACCAAACGACGTGCTAAGCATGCCGATGCTGCTCTTTTTAGCACCCGCGCACGCATTTGTGCGAAAACGCGTTTTAAGCATGCACATGCATCTTTTGGTAGACGCGGATGAAGTTTTCTGCAAAACCACAAGATGTGCATGCAAATGGTGCTTTTGGCAGAACGCGCACGTGGATTTCTACCAAACGACGTGCTAAGCATGCCGATGCTGCTCTTTTTAGCACCCGCGCACGGATTTGTGCGAAAACGCGTTTTAAGCATGCACATGCATCTTTTGGTAGACGCGGATGAAGTTTTCTGCAAAACCACAAGATGTGCATGCAAATGGTGCTTTTGGCAGAAGGCGCACGTGGATTTCTACCAAACGACGTGCTAAGCTTGCCGATGCTGCTCTTTTTAGCACCCGCGCACGGATTTGTGCGAAAACGCGTTTTAAGCATGCACATGCATCTTTTGGTAGACGCGGATGAAGTTTTCTGCAAAACCACAAGATGTGCATGCAAATGGTGCTTTTTGCAGAACGCGCACGTGGATTTCTACCAAACGACGGGCTAAGCATGCCGATGCTGCTCTTTTTAGCACCCGCGCACGGATTTGTGCGAAAACGCGTTTTAAGCATGCACATGCATCTTTTGGTAGACGCGGATGAAGTTTTCTGCAAAACCACAAGATGTGCATGCAAATGGTGCTTTTTGCAGAACGCGCACGTGGATTTCTACCACACGACGTGCTAAGCATGCCGATGCTGCTCTTTTTAGCACCCGCGCACGGATTTGTGCGAAAACGCGTTTTAAGCATGCACATGCATCTTTTGGTAGACGCGGATGAAGTTTTCTGCAAAACCACAAGATGTGCATGCAAATGGTGCTTTTGGCAGAACGCGCACGTGGATTTCTACCAAACGACGTCCTAAGCATGCCGATGCTGCTCTTTTTAGCACCCGCGCACGCATTTGTGCGAAAACGCGTTTTAAGCATGCACATGCATCTTTTGGTAGACGCGGATGAAGTTTTCTGCAAAAGCACAAGATGTGCATGCAAATGGTGCTTTTTGCAGAACGCGCACGTGGATTTCTACCAAACGACGTGTTAAGCATGCCGATGCCGCTATTTTTAGCACCCGCGCACGCATTTGTGCGAAAACGCGTTTTAAGCATGCACATGCATATTTTGGTAGACGCGGATGAAGTTTTCTGCAAAACCACAAGATGTGCATGCAAATGGTGCTTTTGCAGAACGCGCACGTGGATTTCTACCAAACGACGTGCTAAGCATGCCGATGCTGCTCTTTTTAGCACCCGCGCACGCATTTGTGCGAAAACGCGTTTTAAGCATGCACATGCATCTTTTGGTAGACGCGGATGAAGTTTTCTGCAAAACCACAAGATGTGCATGCAAATGGTGCTTTTTGCAGAACGCGCACGTGGATTTCTACCAAACGACGTGCTAAGCATGCCGATGCTGCTCTTTTTAGCACCCGCGCACGGATTTGTGCGAAAACGCGTTTTAAGCATGCACATGCATCTTTTGGTAGAAGCGGATGAAGTTTTCTGCAAAACCAAAAGATGTGCATGCAAATGGTGCTTTTTGCAGAACGCGCACGTGGATTTCTACCAAACGACGTGCTAAGCATGCCGATGCTGCTCTTTTTAGCACCCGCGCACGGATTTGTGCGAAAACGCGTTTTAAGCATGCACATGCATCTTTTGGTAGACGCGGATGAAGTTTTCTGCAAAACCACAAGATGTGCATGCAAATGGTGCTTTTGGCAGAACGCGCACGTGGATTTCTACCAAACGACGTGCTAAGCATGCCGATGCTGCTCTTTTTAGCACCCGCGCACGCATTTGTGCGAAAACGCGTTTTAAGCATGCACATGCATCTTTTGGTAGACGCGGATGAAGTTTTCTGCAAAACCACAAGATGTGCATGCAAATGGTGCTTTTTGCAGAACGCGCACGTGGATTTCTACCAAACGACGTGCTAAGCATGCCGATGCTGCTCTTTTTAGCACCCGCGCACGCATTTGTGCGAAAACGCGTTTTAAGCATGCACATGCATCTTTTGGTAGACGCGGATGAAGTTTTCTGCAAAACCACAAGATGTGCATGCAAATGGTGCTTTTTGCAGAACGCGCACGTGGATTTCTACCAAACGACGGGCTAAGCATGCCGATGCTGCTCTTTTTAGCACCCGCGCACGGATTTGTGCGAAAACGCGTTTTAAGCATGCACATGCATCTTTTGGTAGACGCGGATGAAGTTTTCTGCAAAACCACAAGATGTGCATGCAAATGGTGCTTTTGGCAGAACGCGCACGTGGATTTCTACCAAACGACGTGCTAAGCATGCCGATGCTGCTCTTTTTAGCACCCGCGCACGCATTTGTGCGAAAACGCGTTTTAAGCATGCACATGCATCTTTTGGTAGACGCGGATGAAGTTTTCTGCAAAACCACCAGATGTGCACGCAAATGGTGCTTTTTGCAGAACGCGCTCGTGGATTTCTACCAAACGACGTGCTAAGCATGCCGATGCTGCTCTTTTTAGCACCGGCACACGCATTTGTGCGAAAACGCGTTTTAAGCATGCACATGCATCTTTTGGTAGACGCGGATGAAGTTTTCTGCAAAACCACAAGATGTGCATGCAAATGGTGCTTTTTGCAGAACGCGCACGTGGATTTCTACCAAACGACGTGCTAAGCATGCCGATGCTGCTCTTTTTAGCACCCGCGCACGGATTTGTGCGAAAACGCGTTTTAAGCATGCACATGCATCTTTTGGTAGACGCGGATGAAGTTTTCTGCAAAACCACAAGATGTGCATGCAAATGGTGCTTTTGGAAGAACGCGCACGTGGATTTCTACCAAACGACGTGCTAAGCATGCCGATGCTGCTCTTTTTAGCACCCGCGCACGGATTTGTGCGAAAACGCGTTTTAAGCATGCACATGCATCTTTTGGTAGACGCGGATGAAGTTTTCTGCAAAACCACAAGATGTGCATGCAAATGGTGCTTTTGGCAGAACGCGCACGTGGACTTCTACCAAACGACGTGCTAAGCATGCCGATGCTGCTCTTTTTAGCACCCGCGCACGGATTTGTGCGAAAACGCGTTTTAAGCATGCACATGCATCTTTTGGTAGACGCGGATGAAGTTTTCTGCAAAACCACAAGATGTGCATGCAAATGGTGCTTTTGGCAGAACGCGCACGTGGATTTCTACCAAACGACGTGCTAAGCATGCCGATGCTGCTCTTTTTAGCACCCGCGCACGCATTTGTGCGAAAACGTGTTTTAAGCATGCACATGCATCTTTTGGTAGACGCGGATGAAGTTTTCTGCAAAACCACAAGATGTGCATGCAAATGGTGCTTTTTGCAGAACGCGCTCGTGGATTTCTACCAAACGACGTGCTAAGCATGCCGATGCTGCTCTTTTTAGCACCCGCGCACGCATTTGTGCGAAAACGCGTTTTAAGCATGCACATGCATCTTTTGGTAGACGCGGATGAAGTTTTCTGCAAAACCACAAGATGTGCATGCAAATGGTGCTTTTGGCAGAACGCGCACGTGGATTTCTACCAAACGACGTGCTAAGCATGCCGATGCTGCTCTTTTTAGCACCCGCGCACGGATTTGTGCGAAAACGCGTTTTAAGCATGCACATGCATCTTTTGGTAGACGCGGATGAAGTTTTCTGCAAAACCACAAGATGTGCATGCAAATGGTGCTTTTGGCAGAAGGCGCACGTGGATTTCTACCAAACGACGTGCTAAGCTTGCCGATGCTGCTCTTTTTAGCACCCGCGCACGGATTTGTGCGAAAACGCGTTTTAAGCATGCACATGCATCTTTTGGTAGACGCGGATGAAGTTTTCTGCAAAACCACAAGATGTGCATGCAAATGGTGCTTTTTGCAGAACGCGCACGTGGATTTCTACCAAACGACGGGCTAAGCATGCCGATGCTGCTCTTTTTAGCACCCGCGCACGGATTTGTGCGAAAACGCGTTTTAAGCATGCACATGCATCTTTTGGTAGACGCGGATGAAGTTTTCTGCAAAACCACAAGATGTGCATGCAAATGGTGCTTTTGGCAGAACGCGCACGTGGATTTCTACCAAACGACGTCCTAAGCATGCCGATGCTGCTCTTTTTAGCACCCGCGCACGCATTTGTGCGAAAACGCGTTTTAAGCATGCACATGCATCTTTTGGTAGACGCGGATGAAGTTTTCTGCAAAAGCACAAGATGTGCATGCAAATGGTGCTTTTTGCAGAACGCGCACGTGGATTTCTACCAAACGACGTGTTAAGCATGCCGATGCCGCTATTTTTAGCACCCGCGCACGCATTTGTGCGAAAACGCGTTTTAAGCATGCACATGCATATTTTGGTAGACGCGGATGAAGTTTTCTGCAAAACCACAAGATGTGCATGCAAATGGTGCTTTTGCAGAACGCGCACGTGGATTTCTACCAAACGACGTGCTAAGCATGCCGATGCTGCTCTTTTTAGCACCCGCGCACGCATTTGTGCGAAAACGCGTTTTAAGCATGCACATGCATCTTTTGGTAGACGCGGATGAAGTTTTCTGCAAAACCACAAGATGTGCATGCAAATGGTGCTTTTTGCAGAACGCGCACGTGGATTTCTACCAAACGACGTGCTAAGCATGCCGATGCTGCTCTTTTTAGCACCCGCGCACGGATTTGTGCGAAAACGCGTTTTAAGCATGCACATGCATCTTTTGGTAGAAGCGGATGAAGTTTTCTGCAAAACCAAAAGATGTGCATGCAAATGGTGCTTTTTGCAGAACGCGCACGTGGATTTCTACCAAACGACGTGCTAAGCATGCCGATGCTGCTCTTTTTAGCACCCGCGCACGGATTTGTGCGAAAACGCGTTTTAAGCATGCACATGCATATTTTGGTAGACGCGGATGAAGTTTTCTGCAAAACCACAAGATGTGCATGCAAATGGTGCTTTTGGCAGAACGCGCACGTGGATTTCTACCAAACGACGTGCTAAGCATGCCGATGCTGCTCTTTTTAGCACCCGCGCACGCATTTGTGCGAAAACGCGTTTTAAGCATGCACATGCATCTTTTGGTAGACGCGGATGAAGTTTTCTGCAAAACCACAAGATGTGCATGCAAATGGTGCTTTTTGCAGAACGATCTGTCTCGCGTGTGTCCAAACGACGTGCTAAGCATGCCGATGCTGCTCTTTTTAGCACCCGCGCACGCATTTGTGCGAAAACGCGTTTTAAGCATGCACATGCATCTTTTGGTAGACGCGTATGAAGTTTTCTGCAAAACCACAAGATGTGCATGCAAATGGTGCTTTTTGCAGAACGCGCACGTGGATTTCTACCAAACGACGTGCTAAGCATGCCGATGCTGCTCTTTTTAGCACCCGCGCACGGATTTGTGCGAAAACGCGTTTTAAGCATGCACATGCATCTTTTGGTAGACGCGGATGAAGTTTTCTGCAAAACCACAAGATGTGCATGCAAATGGTGCTTTTGGCAGAACGCGCACGTGGATTTCTACCAAACGACGTGCTAAGCATGCCGATGCTGCTCTTTTTAGCACCCGCGCACGCATTTGTGCGAAAACGCGTTTTAAGCATGCACATGCATCTTTTGGTAGACGCGGATGAAGTTTTCTGCAAAACCACAAGATGTGCATGCAAATGGTGCTTTTTGCAGAACGCGCTCGTGGATTTCTACCAAACGACGTGCTAAGCATGCCGATGCTGCTCTTTTTAGCACCCGCGCACGCATTTGTGCGAAAACGCGTGTTAAGCATGCACATGCATCTTTTGGTAGACGCGGATGAAGTTTTCTGCAAAACCACAAGATGTGCATGCAAATGGTGCTTTTTGCAGAACGCTCACGTGGATTTCTACCAAACGACGTGCTAAGCATGCCGATGCTGCTCTTTTTAGCACCCGCGCACGGATTTGTGCGAAAACGCGTTTTAAGCCTGCACATGCATCTTTTGGTAGACGCGGATGAAGTTTTCTGCAAAACCACAAGATGTGCATGCAAATGGTGCTTTTTGCAGAACGCGCACGTGGATTTCTACCAAACGACGTGCTAAGCATGCCGATGCTGCTCTTTTTAGCACCCGCGCACGGATTTGTGCGAAAACGCGTTTTAAGCATGCACATGCATCTTTTGATAGACGCGGATGAAGTTTTCTGCAAAACCACAAGATGTGCATGCAAATGGTGCTTTTGGCAGAACGCGCACGTGGATTTCTACCAAACGACGTGCTAAGCATGCCGATGCTGCTCGTTTTAGCACCCGCGCACGCATTTGTGCGAAAACGCGTTTTAAGCATGCACATGCATCTTTTGGTAGACGCGGATGAAGTTTTCTGCAAAACCACAAGATGTGCATGCAAATGGTGCTTTTTGCAGAACGCGCACGTGGATTTCTACCAAACGACGTGCTAAGCTTGCCGATGCTGCTCTTTTTAGCACCCGCGCACGGATTTGTGCGAAAACGCGTTTTAAGCATGCACATGCATCTTTTGGTAGACGCGGATGAAGTTTTCTGCAAAACCACAAGATGTGCATGCAAATGGTGCTTTTGGCAGAACGCGCACGTGGATTTCTACCAAACGACGTGCTAAGCATGCCGATGCTGCTCTTTTTAGCACCCGCGCACGCATTTGTGCGAAAACGCGTTTTAAGCATGCACATGCATCTTTTGGTAGACGCGGATGAAGTTTTCTGCAAAACCACAAGATGTGCATGCAAATGGTGCTTTTTGCAGAACGCGCACGTGGATTTCTACCAAACGACGTGCTAAGCTTGCCGATGCTGCTCTTTTTAGCACCCGCGCACGGATTTGTGCGAAAACGCGTTTTAAGCATGCACATGCATCTTTTGGTAGACGCAGATGAAGTTTTCTGCAAAAACCACAAGATGTGCATGCAAATGGTGCTTTTGGCAGAACGCGCACGTGGATTTCTACCAAACGACGTGCTAAGCATGCCGATGCTGCTCTTTTTAGCACCCGCGCACGCATTTGTGCGAAAACGCGTTTTAAGCATGCACATGCATCTTTTGGTAGACGCGGATGAAGTTTTCTGCAAAACCACAAGATGTGCATGCAAATGGTGCTTTTTGCAGAACGCGCACGTGGATTTCTACCAAACGACGTGCTAAGCATGCCGATGCTGCTCTTTTTAGCACCCGCGCACGGATTTGTGCGAAAACGCGTTTTAAGCCTGCACATGCATTTTTTGGTAGACTCGGATGAAGTTTTCTGCAAAACCACAAGATGTGCATGCAAATGGTGCTTTTGGCAGAACGCGCACGTGGATTTCTACCAAACGACGTGCTAAGCATGCCGATGCTGCTCTTTTTAGCACCCGCGCACGCATTTGTGCGAAAACGCGTTTTAAGAATGCACATACATCTTTTGGTAGACGCGGATGAAGTTTTCTGCAAAACCACAAGATGTGCATGCAAATGGTGCTTTTTGCAGAACGCGCACGTGGATTTCTACCAAACGACGTGCTAAGCTTGCCGATGCTGCTCTTTTTAGCACCCGCGCACGCATTTGTGCGAAAACGCGTTTTAAGCATGCACATGCATCTTTTGGTAGACGCGGATGAAGTTTTCTGCAAAACCACAAGATGTGCATGCAAATGGTGCTTTTTGCACAACGCGCACGTGGATTTCTACCAAACGACGTGCTAAGCATGCCGATGCTGCTCTTTTTAGCACCCGCGCACGCATTTGTGCGAAAACGCGTTTTAAGCATGCACATGCATCTTTTGGTAGACGCGGATGAAGTTTTCTGCAAAACCACAAGATGTGCATGCAAATGGTGCTTTTTGCAGAACGCGCACGTGGATTTCTACCAAACGACGTGCTAAGCATGCCGATGCTGCTCTTTTTAGCACCCGCGCACGCATTTGTGCGAAAACGCGTTTTAAGCATGCACATGCATCTTTTGGTAGACGCGGATGAAGTTTTCTGCAAAACCGCAAGATGTGCATGCAAATGGTGCTTTTTGCAGAACGCGCACGTGGATTTCTACCAAACGACGTGCTAAGCATGCCGATGCTGCTCTTTTTAGCACCCGCGCACGCATTTGTGCGAAAACGCGTTTTAAGCATGCACATGCATCTTTTGGTAGACGCGGATGAAGTTTTCTGCAAAACCACAAGATGTGCATGCAAATGGTGCTTTAGGCAGAACGCGCACGTGGATTTCTACCAAACGACGTGCTAAGCATGCCGATGCTGCTCTTTTTAGCACCCGCGCACGCATTTGTGCGAAAACGCGTTTTAAGCATGCACATGCATCTTTTGGTAGACGCGGATGAAGTTTTCTGCAAAACCACAAGATGTGCATGCAAATGGTGCTTTTTGCAGAACGCGCACGTGGATTTCTACCAAACGACGTGCTAAGCATGCCGATGCTGCTCTTTTTAGCACCCGCGCACGCATTTGTGCGAAAACGCGTTTTAAGCATGCACATGCATCTTTTGGTAGACGCGGATGAAGTTTTCTGCAAAACCACAAGATGTGCATGCAAATGGTGCTTTTTGCAGAAAGCGCACGTGGATTTCTACCAAACGACGTGCTAAGCTTGCCGATGCTGCTCTTTTTAGCACCCGCGCACGGATTTGTGCGAAAACGCGTTTTAAGCATGCACATGCATCTTTTGGTAGACGCGGATGAAGTTTTCTGCAAAACCACAAGATGTGCATGCAAATGGTGCTTTTGGCAGAACGCGCACGTGGATTTCTACCAAACGACGTGCTAAGCATGCCGATGCTGCTCTTTTTAGCACCCGCGCACGCATTTGTGCGAAAACGCGTTTTAAGCATGCACATGCATCTTTTGGTAGACGCGGATGAAGTTTTCTGCAAAACCACAAGATGTGCATGCAAATGGTTCTTTTTGCAGAACGCGCACGTGGATTTCTACCAAACGACGTGCTAAGCATGCCGATGCTGCTCTTTTTAGCACCCGCGCACGGATTTGTGCGAAAACGCGTTTTAAGCATGCACATGCATCTTTTGGTAGACGCGAATGAAGTTTTCTGCAAAACCACAAGATGTGCATGCAAATGGTGCTTTTTGCAGAACGCGCACGTGGATTTCTACCAAACGACGTGCTAAGCATGCCGATGCTGCTCTTTTTAGCACCCGCGCACGGATTTGTGCGAAAACGCGTTTTAAGCATGCACATGCATCTTTTGGTAGACGCGAATGAAGTTTTCTGCAAAACCACAAGATGTGCATGCAAATGGTGCTTTTTGCAGAACGCGCTCGTGGATTTCTACCAAACGACGTGCTAAGCATGCCGATGCTGCTCTTTTTAGCACCCGCGCACGCATTTGTGCGAAAACGCGTTTTAAGCATGCACATGCATCTTTTGGTAAACGCGGATGAAGTTTTCTGCAAAACCACAAGATGTGCATGCAAATGGTGCTTTTTGCAGAACGCGCACGTGGATTTCTACCAAACAACGTGCTAAGCATGCCGATGCTGCTCTTTTTAGCACCCGCGCACGCATTTGTGCGAAAACGCGTTTTAAGCATGCACATGCATCTTTTGGTAGACGCGGATGAAGTTTTCTGCAAAACCACAAGATGTGCATGCAAATGGTGCTTTTTGCAGAACGCGCACGTGGATTTCTACCAAACGACGTGCTAAGCATGCCGATGCTGCTCTTTTTAGCACCCGCGCACGGATTTGTGCGAAAACGCGTTTTAAGCATGCACATGCATCTTTTGGTAGACGCGGATGAAGTTTTCTGCAAAACCACAAGATGTGCATGCAAATGGTGCTTTTGGCAGAACGCGCACGTGGATTTCTACCAAACGACGTGCTAAGCATGCCGATGCTGCTCTTTTTAGCACCCGCGCACGCATTTGTGCGAAAACGCGTTTTAAGCATGCACATGCATCTTTTGGTAGACGCGGATGAAGTTTTCTGCAAAACCACAAGATGTGCATGCAAATGGTGCTTTTTGCAGAACGCGCTCGTGGATTTCTACCAAACGACGTGCTAAGCATGCCGATGCTGCTCTTTTTAGCACCCGGGCACGCATTTGTGCGAAAACGCGTTTTAAGCATGCACATGCATCTTTTGGTAGACGCGTATGAAGTTTTCTGCAAAACCACAAGATGTGCATGCAAATGGTGCTTTTTGCAGAACGCGCACGTGGATTTCTACCAAACGACGTGCTAAGCATGCCGATGCTGCTCTTTTTAGCACCCGCGCACGGATTTGTGCGAAAACGCGTTTTAAGCATGCACATGCATCTTTTGGTAGACGCGGATGAAGTTTTCTGCAAAACCACAAGATGTGCATGCAAATGGTGCTTTTGGCAGAACGCGCACGTGGATTTCTACCAAACGACGTGCTAAGCATGCCGATGCTGCTCTTTTTAGCACCCGCGCACGCATTTGTGCGAAAACGCGTTTTAAGCATGCACATGCATCTTTTGGTAGACGCGGATGAAGTTTTCTGCAAAACCACAAGATGTGCATGCAAATGGTGCTTTTTGCAGAACGCGCTCGTGGATTTCTACCAAACGACGTGCTAAGCATGCCGATGCTGCTCTTTTTAGCACCCGCGCACGCATTTGTGCGAAAACGCGTGTTAAGCATGCACATGCATCTTTTGGTAGACGCGGATGAAGTTTTCTGCAAAACCACAAGATGTGCATGCAAATGGTGCTTTTTGCAGAACGCTCACGTGGATTTCTACCAAACGACGTGCTAAGCATGCCGATGCTGCTCTTTTTAGCACCCGCGCACGCATTTGTGCGAAAACGCGTTTTAAGCATGCACATGCATCTTTTGGTAGACGCGGATGAAGTTTTCTGCAAAACCACAAGATGTGCATGCAAATGGTGCTTTTGGCAGAACGCGCACGTGGATTTCTACCAAACGACGTGCTAAGCATGCCGATGCTGCTCTTTTTAGCACCCGCGCACGCATTTGTGCGAAAACGCGTTTTAAGCATGCACATGCATCTTTTGGTAGACGCGGATGAAGTTTTCTGCAAAACCACAAGATGTGCATGCAAATGGTTCTTTTTGCAGAACGCGCACGTGGATTTCTACCAAACGACGTGCTAAGCATGCCGATGCTGCTCTTTTTAGCACCCGCGCACGGATTTGTGCGAAAACGCGTTTTAAGCATGCACATGCATCTTTTGGTAGACGCGAATGAAGTTTTCTGCAAAACCACAAGATGTGCATGCAAATGGTGCTTTTTGCAGAACGCGCACGTGGATTTCTACCAAACGACGTGCTAAGCATGCCGATGCTGCTCTTTTTAGCACCCGCGCACGGATTTGTGCGAAAACGCGTTTTAAGCATGCACATGCATCTTTTGATAGACGCGGATGAAGTTTTCTGCAAAACCACAAGATGTGCATGCAAATGGTGCTTTTGGCAGAACGCGCACGTGGATTTCTACCAAACGACGTGCTAAGCATGCCGATGCTGCTCTTTTTAGCACCCGCGCACGCATTTGTGCGAAAACGCGTTTTAAGCATGCACATGCATCTTTTGGTAGACGCGGATGAAGTTTTCTGCAAAACCACAAGATGTGCATGCAAATGGTGCTTTTTGCAGAACGCGCACGTGGATTTCTACCAAACGACGTGCTAAGCTTGCCGATGCTGCTCTTTTTAGCACCCGCGCACGGATTTGTGCGAAAACGCGTTTTAAGCATGCACATGCATCTTTTGGTAGACGCGGATGAAGTTTTCTGCAAAACCACAAGATGTGCATGCAAATGGTGCTTTTGGCAGAACGCGCACGTGGATTTCTACCAAACGACGTGCTAAGCATGCCGATGCTGCTCTTTTTAGCACCCGCGCACGGATTTGTGCGAAAACGCGTTTTAAGCATGCACATGCATCTTTTGGTAGACGCAGATGAAGTTTTCTGCAAAACCACAAGATGTGCATGCAAATGGTGCTTTTGGCAGAACGCGCACGTGGATTTCTACCAAACGACGTGCTAAGCATGCCGATGCTGCTCTTTTTAGCACCCGCGCACGCATTTGTGCGAAAACGCGTTTTAAGCATGCACATGCATCTTTTGGTAGACGCGGATGAAGTTTTCTGCAAAACCACAAGATGTGCATGCAAATGGTGCTTTTTGCAGAACGCGCACGTGGATTTCTACCAAACGACGTGCTAAGCATGCCGATGCTGCTCTTTTTAGCACCCGCGCACGGATTTGTGCGAAAACGCGTTTTAAGCCTGCACATGCATCTTTTGGTAGACTCGGATGAAGTTTTCTGCAAAACCACAAGATGTGCATGCAAATGGTGCTTTTGGCAGAACGCGCACGTGGATTTCTACCAAACGACGTGCTAAGCATGCCGATGCTGCTCTTTTTAGCACCCGCGCACGCATTTGTGCGAAAACGCGTTTTAAGAATGCACATACATCTTTTGGTAGACGCGGATGAAGTTTTCTGCAAAACCACAAGATGTGCATGCAAATGGTGCTTTTTGCAGAACGCGCACGTGGATTTCTACCAAACGACGTGCTAAGCTTGCCGATGCTGCTCTTTTTAGCACCCGCGCACGCATTTGTGCGAAAACGCGTTTTAAGCATGCACATGCATCTTTTGGTAGACGCGGATGAAGTTTTCTGCAAAACCACAAGATGTGCATGCAAATGGTGCTTTTTGCACAACGCGCACGTGGATTTCTACCAAACGACGTGCTAAGCATGCCGATGCTGCTATTTTTAGCACCCGCGCACGCATTTGTGCGAAAACGCGTTTTAAGCATGCACATGCATCTTTTGGTAGACGCGGATGAAGTTTTCTGCAAAACCACAAGATGTGCATGCAAATGGTGCTTTTTGCAGAACGCGCACGTGGATTTCTACCAAACGACGTGCCAAGCATGCCGATGCTGCTCTTTTTAGCACCCGCGCACGCATTTGTGCGAAAACGCGTTTTAAGCATGCACATGCATCTTTTGGTAGACGCGGATGAAGTTTTCTGCAAAACCACAAGATGTGCATGCAAATGGTGCTTTTGGCAGAACGCGCACGTGGATTTCTACCAAACGACGTGCTAAGCATGCCGATGCTGCTCTTTTTAGCACCCGCGCACGCATTTGTGCGAAAACGCGTTTTAAGCATGCACATGCATCTTTTGGTAGACGCGGATGAAGTTTTCTGCAAAACCACAAGATGTGCATGCAAATGGTGCTTTTTGCAGAACGCGCACGTGGATTTCTACCAAACGACGTGCTAAGCTTGCCGATGCTGCTCTTTTTAGCACCCGCGCACGGATTTGTGCGAAAACACGTTTTAAGCATGCACATGCATCTTTTGGTAGACGCGGATGAAGTTTTCTGCAAAACCACAAGATGTGCATGCAAATGGTGCTTTTGGCAGAACGCGCACGTGGATTTCTACCAAACGACGTGCTAAGCATGCCGATGCTGCTCTTTTTAGCACCCGCGCACGCATTTGTGCGAAAACGCGTTTTAAGCATGCACATGCATCTTTTGGTAGACGCGGATGAAGTTTTCTGCAAAACCACAAGATGTGCATGCAAATGGTGCTTTTTGCAGAACGCGCACGTGGATTTCTACCAAACGACGTGCTAAGCATGCCGATGCTGCTCTTTTTAGCACCCGCGCACGGATTTGTGCGAAAACGCGTTTTAAGCATGCACATGCATCTTTTGGTAGACGCGGATGAAGTTTTCTGCAAAACCACAAGATGTGCATGCAAATGGTGCTTTTTGCAGAACGCGCACGTGGATTTCTACCAAACGACGTGCTAAGCATGCCGATGCTGCTCTTTTTAGCACCCGCGCACGGATTTGTGCGAAAACGCGTTTTAAGCATGCACATGCATCTTTTGGTAGACGCGGATGAAGTTTTCTGCAAAACCACAAGATGTGCATGCAAATGGTGCTTTTGGGAGAACGCGCACGTGAATTTCTACCAAACGACGTGCTAAGCATGCCGATGCTGCTCTTTTTAGCACCCGCGCACGCATTTGTGCGAAAACGCGTTTTAAGCATGCACATGCATCTTTTGGTAGACGCGGATGTTTTCTGCAAAACCACAAGATGTGCATGCAAATGGTGCTTTTTGCAGAACGCGCACGTGGATTTCTACCAAACGACGTGCTAAGCATGCCGATGCTGCTCTTTTTAGCACCCGCGCACGCATTTGTGCGAAAACGCGTTTTAAGCATGCACATGCATCTTTTGGTAGACGCGGATGAAGTTTTCTGCAAAACCACAAGATGTGCATGCAAATGGTGCTTTTTGCAGAACGCGCACGTGGATTTCTACCAAACGACGTGCTAAGCATGCCGATGCTGCTCTTTTTAGCACCCGCGCACGCATTTGTGCGAAAACGCGTTTTAAGCATGCACATGCATCTTTTGGTAGACGCGGATGAAGTTTTCTGCAAAACCACAAGATGTGCATGCAAATGGTGCTTTTTACAGAACGCGCACGTGGATTTCTACCAAACGATGTGCTAAGCTTGCCGATGCTGCTCTTTTTTGCACCCGCGCACGGATTTGTGCGAAAACGCGTTTTAAGCATGCACATGCATCTTTTGGTAGACGCGGATGAAGTTTTCTGCAAAACCACAAGATGTGCATGCAAATGGTGCTTTTGGCAGAACGCGCACGTGGATTTCTACCAAACGACGTGCTAAGCATGCCGATGCTGCTCTTTTTAGCACCCGCGCACGCATTTGTGCGAAAACGCGTTTTAAGCATGCACATGCATCTTTTGGTAGACGAGGATGAAGTTTTCTGCAAAACCACAACATGTGCATGCAAATGGTGCCTTTTGCAGAACGCGCACGTGGATTTCTACCAAACGACGTGCTAAGCATGCCGATGCTGCTCTTTTTAGCACCCGCGCACGCATTTGTGCGAAAACGCGTTTTAAGCATGCACATGCATCTTTTGGTAGACGCGGATGAAGTTTTCTGCAAAACCACAAGATGTGCATGCAAATGGTGCTTTTGGCAGAACGCGCACGTGGATTTCTACCAAACGACGTGCTAAGCATGCCGATGCTGCTCTTTTTAGCACCCGCGCACGCATTTGTGCGAAAACGCGTTTTAAGCATGCACATGCATCTTTTGGTAGACGCGGATGAAGTTTTCTGCAAAACCACAAGATGTGCATGCAAATGGTGCTTTTGGCAGAACGCGCACGTGGATTTCTACCAAACGACGTGCTAAGCATGCCGATGCTGCTCTTTTTAGCACCCGCGCACGCATTTGTGCGAAAACGCGTTTTAAGCATGCACATGCATCTTTTGGTAGACGCGGATGAAGTTTTCTGCAAAACCACAAGATGTGCATGCAAATGGTGCTTTTTGCAGAACGCGCACGTGGATTTCTACCAAACGACGTGCTAAGCATGCCGATGCTGCTCTTTTTAGCACCCGCGCACGCATTTGTGCGAAAACGCGTTTTAAGCATGCACATGCATCTTTTGGTAGACGCGGATGAAGTTTTCTGCAAAACCACAAGATGTGCATGCAAATGGTGCTTTTTGCAGAACGCGCACGTGGATTTCTACCAAACGACGTGCTAAGCATGCCGATGCTGCTCTTTTTAGCACCCGCGCACGCATTTGTGCGAAAACGCGTTTTAAGCATGCACATGCATCTTTTGGTAGACGCGGATGAAGTTTTCTGCAAAACCACAAGATGTGCATGCAAATGGTGCTTTTTGCAGAACGCGCACGTGGATTTCTACCAAACGACGTGCTAAGCATGCCGATGCTGCTCTTTTTAGCACCCGCGCACGGATTTGTGCGAAAACGCGTTTTAAGCCTGCACATGCATCTTTTGGTAGACTCGGATGAAGTTTTCTGCAAAACCACAAGATGTGCATGCAAATGGTGCTTTTGGCAGAACGCGCACGTGGATTTCTACCAAACGACGTGCTAAGCATGCCGATGCTGCTCTTTTTAGCACCCGCGCACGCATTTGTGCGAAAACGCGTTTTAAGCATGCACATGCATCTTTTGGTAGACGCGGATGAAGTTTTCTGCAAAACCACAAGATGTGCATGCAAATGGTGCTTTTTGCAGAACGCGCTCGTGGATTTCTACAAAACGACGTGCTAAGCATGCCGATGCTGCTCTTTTTAGCACCCGCGCACGCATTTGTGCGAAAACGCGTTCTAAGCATGCACATGCATCTTTTGGTAGACGCGGATGAAGTTTTCTGCAAAACCACAAGATGTGCATGCAAATGGTGCTTTTTGCAGAACGCGCACGTGGATTTCTACCAAACGACGTGCTAAGCATGCCGATGCTGCTCTTTTTAGCACCCGCGCACGGATTTGTGCGAAAACACGTTTTAAGCATGCACATGCATCTTTTGGTAGACGCGGATGAAGTTTTCTGCAAAACCACAAGATATGCATGCAAATGGTGCTTTTGGCAGAACGCGCACGTGGATTTCTACCAAACGACGTGCTAAGCATGCCGATGCTGCTCTTTTTAGCACCCGCGCACGCATTTGTGCGAAAACGCGTTTTAAGCATGCACATGCATCTTTTGGTAGACGCGGATGAAGTTTTCTGCAAAACCACAAGATGTGCATGCAAATGGTGCTTTTTGCAGAACGCGCACGTGGATTTCTACCAAACGACGTGCTAAGCATGCCGATGCTGCTCTTTTTAGCACCCGCGCACGCATTTGTGCGAAAACGCGTTTTAAGCATGCACATGCATCTTTTGGTAGACGCGGATGAAGTTTTCTGCAAAACCACAAGATGTGCATGCAAATGGTGCTTTTTGCAGAAAGCGCACGTGGATTTCTACCAAACGACGTGCTAAGCTTGCCGATGCTGCTCTTTTTAGCACCCGCGCACGGATTTGTGCGAAAACGCGTTTTAAGCACGCACATGCATCTTTTGGTAGACGCGGATGAAGTTTTCTGCAAAACCACAAGATGTGCATGCAAATGGTGCTTTTTGCAGAACGCGCACGTGGATTTCTACCAAACGACGTGCTAAGCATGCCGATGCTGCTCTTTTTAGCACCCGCGCACGCATTTGTGCGAAAACGCGTTCTAAGCATGCACATGCATCTTTTGGTAGACGCGGATGAAGTTTTCTGCAAAACCACAAGATGTGCATGCAAATGGTGCTTTTTGCAGAACGCGCACGTGGATTTCTACCAAACGACGTGCTAAGCATGCCGATGCTGCTCTTTTTAGCACCCGCGCACGCATTTGTGCGAAAACGCGTTTTAAGCATGCACATGCATCTTTTGGTAGACGCGGATGAAGTTTTCTGCAAAACCACAAGATGTGCATGCAAATGGTGCTTTTTGCAGAACGCGCACGTGGATTTCTACCAAACGACGTGCTAAGCTTGCCGATGCTGCTCTTTTTAGCACCCGCGCACGCATTTGTGCGAAAACGCGTTTTAAGCATGCACATGCATCTTTTGGTAGACGCGGATGAAGTTTTCTGCAAAACCACAAGATGTGCATGCAAATGGTGCTTTTTGCAGAACGCGCACGTGGATTTCTACCAAACGACGTGCTAAGCATGCCGATGCTGCTCTTTTTAGCACCTGCGCACGGATTTGTGCGAAAACGCGTTTTAAGCATGCACATGCATCTTTTGGTAGACGCGGATGAAGTTTTCTGCAAAAACACAAGATGTGCATGCAAATGGTGCTTTTTGCCGAACGCGCACGTGGATTTCTACCAAACGACGTGCTAAGCATGCCGATGCTGCTCTTTTTAGCACCCGCGCACGCATTTGTGCGAAAACGCGTTTTAAGCATGCACATGCATCTTTTGGTAGACGCGGATGAAGTTTTCTGCAAAACCACAAGATGTGCATGCAAATGGTGCTTTTTGCAGAACGCGCACGTGGATTTCTACCAAACGACGTGCTAAGCTTGCCGATGCTGCTCTTTTTAGCACCCGCGCACGGATTTGTGCGAAAACGCGTTTTAAGCATGCACATGCATCTTTTGGTAGACGCGGATGAAGTTTTCTGCAAAACCACAAGATGTGCATGCAAATGGTGCTTTTGGCAGAACGTGCACGTGGATTTCTACCAAACGACGTGCTAAGCATGCCGATGCTGCTCTTTTTAGCACCCGCGCACGCATTTGTGCGAAAACGCGTTTTAAGCATGCACATGCATCTTTTGGTAGACGCGGATGAAGTTTTCTGCAAAACCACAAGATGTGCATGCAAATGGTGCTTTTTGCAGAACGCGCACGTGGATTTCTACCAAACGACGTGCTAAGCATGCCGATGCTGCTCTTTTTAGCACCCGCGCACGGATTTGTGCGAAAACGCGTTTTAAGCATGCACATGCATCTTTTGGTAGACGCGGATGAAGTTTTCTGCAAAACCACAAGATGTGCATGCAAATGGTGCTTTTGGCAGAACGCGCACGTGGATTTCTACCAAACGACGTGCTAAGCATGCCGATGCTGCTCTTTTTAGCACCCGCGCACGCATTTGTGCGAAAACGCGTTTTAAGCATGCACATGCATCTTTTGGTAGACGCGGATGAAGTTTTCTGCAAAACCACAACATGTGCATGCAAATGGTGCTTTTTGCAGAACGCGCTCGTGGATTTCTACCAAACGACGTGCTAAGCATGCCGATGCTGCTCTTTTTAGCACCCGCGCACGCATTTGTGCGAAAACGCGTTTTAAGCATGCACATGCATCTTTTGGTAGACGCGGATGAAGTTTTCTGCAAAACCACAAGATGTGCATGCAAATGGTGCTTTTTGCAGAACGCGCTCGTGGATTTCTACCAAACGACGTGCTAAGCATGCCGATGCTGCTCTTTTTAGCACCCGCGCACGGATTTGTGCGAAAACGCGTTTTAAGCATGCACATGCATCTTTCTGTAGACGCGGATGAAGTTTTCTGCAAAACCACAAGATGTGCATGCAAATGGTGCTTTTGGCAGAACGCGCACGTGGATTTCTACCAAACGACGTGCTAAGCATGCCGATGCTGCTCTTTTTAGCACCCGCGCACGCATTTGTGCGAAAACGCGTTTTAAGCATGCACATGCATCTTTTGGTAGACGCGGATGAAGTTTTCTGCAAAACCACAAGATGTACATGCAAATGGTGCTTTTTGCAGAACGCGCACGTGGATTTCTACCAAACGACGTGCTAAGCATGCCGATGCTGCTCTTTTTAGCACCCGCGCACGCATTTGTGCGAAAACGCGTTTTAAGCATGCACATGCATCTTTTGGTAGACGCGGATGAAGTTTTCTGCAAAACCACAAGATGTGCATGCAAATGGTGCTTTTTGCAGAACGCGCACGTGGATTTCTACCAAACGACGTGCTAAGCTTGCCGATGCTGCTCTTTTTAGCACCCGCACACGGATTTGTGCGAAAACGCGTTTTAAGCATGCACATGCATCTTTCTGTAGACGCGGATGAAGTTTTCTGCAAAACCACAAGATGTGCATGCAAATGGTGCTTTTGGCAGAACGCGCACGTGGATTTCTACCAAACGACGTGCTAAGCATGCCGATGCTGCTCTTTTTAGCACCCGCGCACGCATTTGTGCGAAAACGCGTTTTAAGCATGCACATGCATCTTTTGGTAGACGCGGATGAAGTTTTCTGCAAAACCACAAGATGTGCATGCAAATGGTGCTTTTTGCAGAACGCGCACGTGGATTTCTACCAAACGACGTGCTAAGCATGCCGATGCTGCTCTTTTTAGCACCCGCGCACGGATTTGTGCGAAAACGCGTTTTAAGCATGCACATGCATCTTTTGGTAGACGCGGATGAAGTTTTCTGCAAAACCACAAGATGTGCATGCAAATGGTGCTTTTGGCAGAACGTGCACGTGGATTTCTACCAAACGACGTGCTAAGCATGCCGATGCTGCTCTTTTTAGCACCCGCGCACGCATTTGTGCGAAAACGCGTTTTAAGCATGCACATGCATCTTTTGGTAGACGCGGATGAAGTTTTCTGCAAAACCACAAGATGTGCATGCAAATGGTGCTTTTTGCAGAACGCGCACGTGGATTTCTACCAAACGACGTGCTAAGCATGCCGATGCTGCTCTTTTTAGCACCCGCGCACGGATTTGTGCGAAAACGCGTTTTAAGCATGCACATGCATCTTTTGGTAGACGCGGATGAAGTTTTCTGCAAAACCACAAGATGTGCATGCAAATGGTGCTTTTGGCAGAACGCGCACGTGGATTTCTACCACGCGACGTGCTAAGCATGCCGATGCTGCTCTTTTTAGCACCCGCGCACGCATTTGTGCGAAAACGCGTTTTAAGCATGCACATGCATCTTTTGGTAGACGCGGATGAAGTTTTCTGCAAAACCACAACATGTGCATGCAAATGGTGCTTTTTGCAGAACGCGCTCGTGGATTTCTACCAAACGACGTGCTAAGCATGCCGATGCTGCTCTTTTTAGCACCCGCGCACGCATTTGTGCGAAAACGCGTTTTAAGCATGCACATGCATCTTTTGGTAGACGCGGATGAAGTTTTCTGCAAAACCACAAGATGTGCATGCAAATGGTGCTTTTTGCAGAACGCGCTCGTGGATTTCTACCAAACGACGTGCTAAGCATGCCGATGCTGCTCTTTTTAGCACCCGCGCACGGATTTGTGCGAAAACGCGTTTTAAGCATGCACATGCATCTTTCTGTAGACGCGGATGAAGTTTTCTGCAAAACCACAAGATGTGCATGCAAATGGTGCTTTTGGCAGAACGCGCACGTGGATTTCTACCAAACGACGTGCTAAGCATGCCGATGCTGCTCTTTTTAGCACCCGCGCACGCATTTGTGCGAAAACGCGTTTTAAGCATGCACATGCATCTTTTGGTAGACGCGGATGAAGTTTTCTGCAAAACCACAAGATGTGCATGCAAATGGTGCTTTTTGCAGAACGCGCACGTGGATTTCTACAAAACGACGTGCTAAGCATGCCGATGCTGCTCTTTTTAGCACCCGCGCACGCATTTGTGCGAAAACGCGTTTTAAGCATGCACATGCATCTTTTGGTAGACGCGGATGAAGTTTTCTGCAAAACCACAAGATGTGCATGCAAATGGTGCTTTTTGCAGAACGCGCACGTGGATTTCTACCAAACGACGTGCTAAGCTTGCCGATGCTGCTCTTTTTAGCACCCGCGCACGGATTTGTGCGAAAACGCGTTTTAAGCATGCACATGCATCTTTTCGTAGACGCGGATGAAGTTTTCTGCAAAACCACAAGATGTGCATGCAAATGGTGCTTTTGGCAGAACGCGCACGTGGATTTCTACCAAACGACGTGCTAAGCATGCCGATGCTGCTCTTTTTAGCACCCGCGCACGCATTTGTGCGAAAACGCGTTTTAAGCATGCACATGCATCTTTTGGTAGACGCGGATGAAGTTTTCTGCAAAACCACAAGATGTGCATGCAAATGGTGCTTTTTGCAGAACGCGCACGTGGATTTCTACCAAACGACGTGCTAAGCTTGCCGATGCTGCTCTTTTTAGCACCCGCGCACGGATTTGTGCGAAAACGCGTTTTAAGCATGCACATGCATCTTTTGGTAGACGCGGATGAAGTTTTCTGCAAAACCACAAGATGTGCATGCAAATGGTGCTTTTGGCAGAACGCGCACGTGGATTTCTACCAAACGACGTGCTAAGCATGCCGATGCTGCTCTTTTTAGCACCCGCGCACGCATTTGTGCGAAAACGCGTTTTAAGCATGCACATGCATCTTTTGGTAGACGCGGATGAAGTTTTCTGCAAAACCACAAGATGTGCATGCAAATGGTGCTTTTTGCAGAACGCGCACGTGGATTTCTACCAAACGACGTGCTAAGCATGCCGATGCTGCTCTTTTTAGCACCCGCGCACGGATTTGTGCGAAAACGCGTTTTAAGCATGCACATGCATCTTTTGGTAGACGCGGATGAAGTTTTCTGCAAAACCACAAGATGTGCATGCAAATGGTGCTTTTGGCAGAACGTGCACGTGGATTTCTACCAAACGACGTGCTAAGCATGCCGATGCTGCTCTTTTTAGCACCCGCGCACGCATTTGTGCGAAAACGCGTTTTAAGCATGCACATGCATCTTTTGGTAGACGCGGATGAAGTTTTCTGCAAAACCACAAGATGTGCATGCAAATGGTGCTTTTTGCAGAACGCGCACGTGGATTTCTACCAAACGACGTGCTAAGCATGCCGATGCTGCTCTTTTTAGCACCCGCGCACGGATTTGTGCGAAAACGCGTTTTAAGCATGCACATGCATCTTTTGGTAGACGCGGATGAAGTTTTCTGCAAAACCACAAGATGTGCATGCAAATGGTGCTTTTGGCAGAACGCGCACGTGGATTTCTACCAAGCGACGTGCTAAGCATGCCGATGCTGCTCTTTTTAGCACCCGCGCACGCATTTGTGCGAAAACGCGTTTTAAGCATGCACATGCATCTTTTGGTAGACGCGGATGAAGTTTTCTGCAAAACCACAACATGTGCATGCAAATGGTGCTTTTTGCAGAACGCGCTCGTGGATTTCTACCAAACGACGTGCTAAGCATGCCGATGCTGCTCTTTTTAGCACCCGCGCACGCATTTGTGCGAAAACGCGTTTTAAGCATGCACATGCATCTTTTGGTAGACGCGGATGAAGTTTTCTGCAAAACCACAAGATGTGCATGCAAATGGTGCTTTTTGCAGAACGCGCTCGTGGATTTCTACCAAACGACGTGCTAAGCATGCCGATGCTGCTCTTTTTAGCACCCGCGCACGGATTTGTGCGAAAACGCGTTTTAAGCATGCACATGCATCTTTCTGTAGACGCGGATGAAGTTTTCTGCAAAACCACAAGATGTGCATGCAAATGGTGCTTTTGGCAGAACGCGCACGTGGATTTCTACCAAACGACGTGCTAAGCATGCCGATGCTGCTCTTTTTAGCACCCGCGCACGCATTTGTGCGAAAACGCGTTTTAAGCATGCACATGCATCTTTTGGTAGACGCGGATGAAGTTTTCTGCAAAACCACAAGATGTGCATGCAAATGGTGCTTTTTGCAGAACGCGCACGTGGATTTCTACCAAACGACGTGCTAAGCATGCCGATGCTGCTCTTTTTAGCACCCGCGCACGCATTTGTGCGAAAACGCGTTTTAAGCATGCACATGCATCTTTTGGTAGACGCGGATGAAGTTTTCTGCAAAACCACAAGATGTGCATGCAAATGGTGCTTTTTGCAGAACGCGCACGTGGATTTCTACCAAACGACGTGCTAAGCTTGCCGATGCTGCTCTTTTTAGCACCCGCGCACGGATTTGTGCGAAAACGCGTTTTAAGCATGCACATGCATCTTTTGGTAGACGCGGATGAAGTTTTCTGCAAAACCACAAGATGTGCATGCAAATGGTGCTTTTGGCAGAACGCGCACGTGGATTTCTACCAAACGACGTGCTAAGCATGCCGATGCTGCTCTTTTTAGCACCCGCGCACGCATTTGTGCGAAAACGCGTTTTAAGCATGCACATGCATCTTTTGGTAGACGCGGATGAAGTTTTCTGCAAAACCACAAGATGTGCATGCAAATGGTGCTTTTTGCAGAACGCGCACGTGGATTTCTACCAAACGACGTGCTAAGCATGCCGATGATGCTCTTTTTAGCACCCGCGCACGGATTTGTGCGAAAACGCGTTTTAAGCATGCACATGCATCTTTTGGTAGACGCGGATGAAGTTTTCTGCAAAACCACAAGATGTGCATGCAAATGGTGCTTTTGGCAGAACGCGCACGTGGATTTCTACCAAACGACGTGCTAAGCATGCCGATGCTGCTCTTTTTAGCACCCGCGCACGCATTTGTGCGAAAAAGCGCTTTAAGCATGCACATGCATCTTTTGGTAGACGCGGATGAAGTTTTCTGCAAAACCACAAGATGTGCATGCAAATGGTGCTTTTTGCAGAACGCGCACGTGAATTTCTACCAAACGACGTGCTAAGCATGCCGATGCTGATATTTTTAGCACCCGCGCACGCATTTGTGCGAAAACGCGTTTTAAGCATGCACATGCATCTTTTGGTAGACGCGGATGAAATTTTCTGCAAAACCACAAGATGTGCATGCAAATGGTGCTTTTTGCAGAACGCGCACGTAGATTTCTACCAAGCGACGTGCTAAGCATGCCGATGCTGCTCTTTTTAGCACCCGCGCACGCATTTGTGCGAAAACGCGTTTTAAGCATGCACATGCATCTTTTGGTAGACGCGGATGAAGTTTTCTGCAAAACCACAAGATGTGCATGCAAATGGTGCTTTTTGCAGAACGCGCACGTGGATTTCTACCAAACAACGTGCTAAGCATGCCGATGCTGCTCTTTTTAGCACCCGCGCACGCATTTGTGCGAAAACGCGTTTTAAGCATGCACATGCATCTTTTGGTAGACGCGGATGAAGTTTTCTGCAAAACCACAAGATGTGCATGCAAATGGTGCTTTTTGCAGAACGCGCACGTGGATTTCTACCAAGCGACGTGCTAAGCATGCCGATGCTGCTCTTTTTAGCACCCGCGCACGCGTTTGTGCGAAAACGCGTTTTGAGCATGCACATGCATCTTTTGGTAGACGCGGATGAAGTTTTCTGCAAAACCACAAGATGTGCATGCAAATGGTGCTTTTTGCAGAACGCGCACGTGGATTTCTACCAAACAACGTGCTAAGCATGCCGATGCTGCTCTTTTTAGCACCCGCGCACGCATTTGTGCGAAAACGCGTTTTAAGCATGCACATGCATCTTTTGGTAGACGCGGATGAAGTTTTCTGCAAAACAACAAGATGTGCATGCAAACGGTGCTTTTTGCAGAACGCGCACGTGGATTTCTACCAAACGACGTGCTAAGCATGCCGATGCTGCTCTTTTTAGCACCCGCGCACGGATTTGTGCGAAAACGCGTTTTAAGCATGCACATGCATCTTTTTGTAGACGCGGATGAAGTTTTCTGCAAAACCACAAGATGTGCATGCAAATGGTGCTTTTGGCAGAACGCGCACGTGGATTTCTACCAAACGACGTGCTAAGCATGCCGATGCTGCTCTTTTTAGCACCCGCGCACGCATTTGTGCGAAAACGCGTTTTAAGCATGCACATGCATCTTTTGGTAGACGCGGATGAAGTTTTCTACAAAACCACAATATGTGCACGCAAATGGTGCTTTTTGCAGAACGCGCACGTGGATTTCTACCAAACGACGTGCTAAGCATGCCGATGCTGCTCTTTTTAGCACCCGCGCACGGATTTGTGCGAAATCGCGTTTTAAGCATGCACATGCATCTTTTGGTAGACGCGGATGAAGTTTTCTGCAAAACCACAAGATATGCATGCAAATGGTGCTTTTGGCAGAACGCGCACGTGGATTTCTACCAAACGACGTGCTAAGCATGCCGATGCTGCTCTTTTTAGCACCCGCGCACGCATTTGTGCGAAAACGCGTTTTAAGCATGCACATGCATCTTTTGGTAGACGCGGATGAAGTTTTCTGCAAAACCACAAGATGTGCATGCAAATGGTGCTTTTTGCAGAACGCGCTCGTGGATTTCTACCAAACGACGTGCTAAGCATGCCGATGCTGCTCTTTTTAGCACCCGCGCACGCATTTGTGCGAAAACGCGTTTTAAGCATGCACATGCATCTTTTGGTAGACGCGGATGAAGTTTTCTGCAAAACCACAAGATGTGCATGCAAATGGTGCTTTTTGCAGAACGCGCACGTGGATTTCTACCAAACGACGTGCTAAGCATGCCGATGCTGCTCTTTTTAGCACCCGCGCACGGATTTGTGCGGAAACGCGTTTTAAGCCTGCACATGCATCTTTTGGTAGACGCGGATGAAGTTTTCTGCAAAACCACAAGATGTGCATGCAAATGGTGCTTTTTGCAGAACGCGCACGTGGATTTCTACCAAACGACGTGCTAAGCATGCCGATGCTGCTCTTTTTAGCACCCGCGCACGGATTTGTGCGAAAACGCGTTTTAAGCCTGCACATGCATCTTTTGGTAGACGCGGATGAAGTTTTCTGCAAAACCACAAGATGTGCATGCAAATGGTGCTTTTTGCAGAACGCGCTCGTGGATTTCTACCAAACGACGTGCTAAGCATGCCGATGCTGCTCTTTTTAGCACCCGCGCACGCATTTGTGCGAAAACGCGTTTTAAGCATGCACATGTTCTTTTGGTAGACGCGGATGAAGTTTTCTGCAAGACCACAAGATGTGCATGCAAATGGTGCTTTTGGCAGAACGCGCACGTGGATTTCTACCAAACGACGTGCTAAGCATGCCGATGCTGCTCTTTTTAGCACCCGCGCACGCATTTGTGCGAAAACGCGTTTTAAGCATGCACATGCATCTTTTGGTAGACGCGGATGAAGTTTTCTGCAAAACCACAAGATGTGCATGCAAATGGTGCTTTTTGCAGAACGCGCTCGTGGATTTCTACCAAACGACGTGCTAAGCATGCCGATGCTGCTCTTTTTAGCACCCGCGCACGCATTTGTGCGAAAACGCGTTTTAAGCATGCACATGCTTCTTTTGGTAGACGCGGATGAAGTTTTCTGCAAGACCACAAGATGTGCATGCAAATGGTGCTTTTGGCAGAACGCGCACGTGGATTTCTACCAAACGACGTGCTAAGCATGCCGATGCTGCTCTTTTTAGCACCCGCGCACGCATTTGTGCGAAAACGCGTTTTAAGCATGCACATGCATCTTTTGGTAGACGCGGATGAAGTTTTCTGCAAAACCACAAGATGTGCATGCAAATGGTGCTTTTTGCAGAACGCGCACGTGGATTTCTACCAAACGACGTGCTAAGCATGCCGATGCTGCTCTTTTTAGCACCCGCGCACGGATTTGTGCGAAAACGCGTTTTAAGCATGCACATGCATCTTTTGATAGACGCGGATGAAGTTTTCTGCAAAACCACAAGATGTGCATGCAAATGGTGCTTTTGGCAAAACGCGCACGTGGATTTCTACCAAACGACGTGCTAAGCATGCCGATGCTGCTCTTTTTAGCACCCGCGCACGCATTTGTGCGAAAACGCGTTTTAAGCATGCACATGCATCTTTTGGTAGACGCGGATGAAGTTTTCTGCAAAACCACAAGATGTGCATGCAAATGGTGCTTTTCGCAGAACGCGCACGTGGATTTCTACCAAACGACGTGCTAAGCTTGCCGATGCTGCTCTTTTTAGCACCCGCGCACGGATTTGTGCGAAAACGCGTTTTAAGCATGCACATGCATCTTTTGGTAGACGCGGATGAAGTTTTCTGCAAAACCACAAGATGTGCATGCAAATGGTGCTTTTGGCAGAACGCGCACGTGAATTTCTACCAAACGACGTGCTAAGCATGCCGATGCTGCCCTTTTTAGCACCCGCGCACGCATTTGTGCGAAAACGCGTTTTAAGCATGCACATGCATCTTTTGGTAGACGCGGATGAAGTTTTCTGCAAAACCACAAGATGTGCATGCAAATGGTGCTTTTTGCAGAACGCGCACGTGGATTTCTACCAAAAGACGTGCTAAGCTTGCCGATGCTGCTCTTTTTAGCACCCGCGCACGGATTTGTGCGAAAACGCGTTTTAAGCATGCACATGCATCTTTTGGTAGACGCAGATGAAGTTTTCTGCAAAACCACAAGATGTGCATGCAAATGGTGCTTTTGGCAGAACGCGCACGTGGATTTCTACCAAACGACGTGCTAAGCATGCCGATGCTGCTCTTTTTAGCACCCGCGCACGCATTTGTGCGAAAACGCGTTTTAAGCATGCACATGCGTCTTTTGGTAGACGCGGATGAAGTTTTCTGCAAGACCACAAGATGTGCATGCAAATGGTGCTTTTGGCAGAACGCGCACGTGGATTTCTACCAAACGACGTGCTAAGCATGCCGATGCTGCTCTTTTTAGCACCCGCGCACGCATTTGTGCGAAAACGCGTTTTAAGCATGCACATGCATCTTTTGGTAGACGCGGATGAAGTTTTCTGCAAAACCACAAGATGTGCATGCAAATGGTGCTTTTTGCAGAACGCGCACGTGGATTTCTACCAAACGACGTGCTAAGCATGCCGATGCTGCTCTTTTTAGCACCCGCGCACGGATTTGTGCGAAAACGCGTTTTAAGCATGCACATGCATCTTTTGGTAGACGCGGATGAAGTTTTCTGCAAAACCACAAGATGTGCATGCAAATGGTGCTTTTGGCAGAACGTGCACGTGGATTTCTACCAAACGACGTGCTAAGCATGCCGATGCTGCTCTTTTTAGTACCCGCGCACGCATTTGTGCGAAAACGCGTTTTAAGCATGCACATGCATCTTTTGGTAGACGCGGATGAAGTTTTCTGCAAAACCACAAGATGTGCATGCAAATGGTGCTTTTTGCAGAACGCGCTCGTGGATTTCTACCAAACGACGTGCTAAGCATGCCGATGCTGCTCTTTTTAGCACCCGCGCACGCATTTGTGCGAAAACGCGTTTTAAGCATGCACATGCATCTTTTGGTAGACGCGGATGAAGTTTTCTGCAAAACCACAATATGTGCATGCAAATGGTGCTTTTTGCAGAACGCGCTCGTGGATTTCTACCAAACGACGTGCTAAGCATGCCGATGCTGCTCTTTTTAGCACCCGCGCACGGGTTTGTGCGAAAACGCGTTTTAAGCATGCACATGCATCTTTCTGTAGACGCGGATGAAGTTTTCTGCAAAACCACAAGATGTGCATGCAAATGGTGCTTTTGGCAGAACGCGCACGTGGATTTCTACCAAACGACGTGCTAAGCATGCCGATGCTGCTCTTTTTAGCACCCGCGCACGCATTTGTGCGAAAACGCGTTTTAAGCATGCACATGCATCTTTTGGTAGACGCGGATGAAGTTTTCTGCAAAACCACAAGATGTGCATGCAAATGGTGCTTTTTGCAGAACGCGCACGTGGATTTCTACCAAACGACGTGCTAAGCATGCCGATGCTGCTCTTTTTAGCACCCGCGCACGCATTTGTGCGAAAACGCGTTTTAAGCATGCACATGCATCTTTTGGTAGACGCGGATGAAGTTTTCTGCAAAACCACAAGATGTGCATGCAAATGGTGCTTTTTGCAGAACGCGCACGTGGATTTCTACCAAACGACGTGCTAAGCTTGCCGATGCTGCTCTTTTTAGCACCCGCGCACGGATTTGTGCGAAAACGCGTTTTAAGCATGCACATGCATCTTTTGGTAGACGCGGATGAAGTTTTCTGCAAAACCACAAGATGTGCATGCAAATGGTGCTTTTGGCAGAACGCGCACGTGGATTTCTACCAAACGACGTGCTAAGCATGCCGATGCTGCTCTTTTTAGCACCCGCGCACGCATTTGTGCGAAAACGCGTTTTAAGCATGCACATGCATCTTTTGGTAGACGCGGATGAAGTTTTCTGCAAAACCACAAGATGTGCATGCAAATGGTGCTTTTTGCAGAACGCGCACGTGGATTTCTACCAAACGACGTGCTAAGCATGCCGATGATGCTCTTTTTAGCACCCGCGCACGGATTTGTGCGAAAACGCGTTTTAAGCATGCACATGCATCTTTTGGTAGACGCGGATGCAGTTTTCTGCAAAACCACAAGATGTGCATGCAAATGGTGCTTTTGGCAGAACGCGCACGTGGATTTCTACAAAACGACGTGCTAAGCATGCCGATGCTGCTCTTTTTAGCACCCGCGCACGCATTTGTGCGAAAAAGCGCTTTAAGCATGCACATGCATCTTTTGGTAGACGCGGATGAAGTTTTCTGCAAAACCACAAGATGTGCATGCAAATGGTGCTTTTTGCAGAACGCGCACGTGGATTTCTACCAAACGACGTGCTAAGCATGCCGATGCTGCTATTTTTAGCACCCGCGCACGCATTTGTGCGAAAACGCGTTTTAAGCATGCACATGCATCTTTTGGTAGACGCGGATGAAATTTTCTGCAAAACCACAAGATGTGCATGCAAATGGTGCTTTTTGCAGAACGCGCACGTGGATTTCTACCAAGCGACGTGCTAAGCATGCCGATGCTGCTCTTTTTAGCACCCGCGCACGCATTTGTGCGAAAACGCGTTTTAAGCATGCACATGCATCTTTTGGTAGACGCGGATGAAGTTTTCTGCAAAACCACAAGATGTGCATGCAAATGGTGCTTTTTGCAGAACGCGCACGTGGATTTCTACCAAACAACGTGCTAAGCATGCCGATGCTGCTCTTTTTAGCACCCGCGCACGGATTTGTGCGAAAACGCGTTTTAAGCATGCACATGCATCTTTTGGTAGACGCGGATGAAGTTTTCTGCAAAACCACAAGATGTGCATGCAAATGGTGCTTTTGGCAGAACGCGCACGTGGATTTCTACCAAACGACGTGCTAAGCATGCCGATGCTGCTCTTTTTAGCACCCGCGCACGCATTTGTGCGAAAACGCGTTTTAAGCATACACATGCATCTTTTGGTAGACGCGGATGAAGTTTTCTGCAAAACCACAAGATGTGCATGCAAATGGTGCTTTTTGCAGAACGCGCTCGTGGATTTCTACCAAACGACGTGCTAAGCATGCCGATGCTGCTCTTTTTAGCACCCGCGCACGCATTTGTGCGAAAACGCGTTTTAAGCATGCACATGCATCTTTTGGTAGACGCGGATGAAGTTTTCTGCAAAACCACAATATGTGCATGCAAATGGTGCTTTTTGCAGAACGCGCTCGTGGATTTCTACCAAACGACGTGCTAAGCATGCCGATGCTGCTCTTTTTAGCACCCGCGCACGGATTTGTGCGAAAACGCGTTTTAAGCATGCACATGCATCTTTCTGTAGACGCGGATGAAGTTTTCTGCAAAACCACAAGATGTGCATGCAAATGGTGCTTTTGGCAGAACGCGCACGTGGATTTCTACCAAACGACGTGCTAAGCATGCCGATGCTGCTCTTTTTAGCACCCGCGCACGCATTTGTGCGAAAACGCGTTTTAAGCATGCACATGCATCTTTTGGTAGACGCGGATGAAGTTTTCTGCAAAACCACAAGATGTGCATGCAAATGGTGCTTTTGGCAGAACGCGCACGTGGATTTCTACCAAACGACGTGCTAAGCATGCCGATGCTGCTCTTTTTAGCACCCGCGCACGCATTTGTGCGAAAACGCGTTTTAAGCATGCACATGCATCTTTTGGTAGACGCGGATGAAGTTTTCTGCAAAACCACAAGATGTGCATGCAAATGGTGCTTTTTGCAGAACGCGCACGTGGATTTCTACCAAACGACGTGCTAAGCATGCCGATGATGCTCTTTTTAGCACCCGCGCACGGATTTGTGCGAAAACGCGTTTTAAGCATGCACATGCATCTTTTGGTAGACGCGGATGAAGTTTTCTGCAAAACCACAAGATGTGCATGCAAATGGTGCTTTTGGCAGAACGCGCACGTGGATTTCTACCAAACGACGTGCTAAGCATGCCGATGCTGCTCTTTTTAGCACCCGCGCACGCATTTGTGCGAAAAAGCGCTTTAAGCATGCACATGCATCTTTTGGTAGACGCGGATGAAGTTTTCTGCAAAACCACAAGATGTGCATGCAAATGCTGCTTTTTGCAGAACGCGCACGTGGATTTCTACCAAACGACGTGCTAAGCATGCCGATGCTGCTATTTTTAGGACCCGCGCACGCATTTGTGCGAAAACGCGTTTTAAGCATGCACATGCATCTTTTGGTAGACGCGGATGAAATTTTCTGCAAAACCACAAGATGTGCATGCAAATGGTGCTTTTTGCAGAACGCGCACGTGGATTTCTACCAAGCGACGTGCTAAGCATGCCGATGCTGCTCTTTTTAGCACCCGCGCACGCATTTGTGCGAAAACGCGTTTTAAGCATGCACATGCATCTTTTGGTAGACGCGGATGAAGTTTTCTGCAAAACCACAAGATGTGCATGCAAATGGTGCTTTTTGCAGAACGCGCACGTGGATTTCTACCAAGCGACGTGCTAAGCATGCCGATGCTGCTCTTTTTAGCACCCGCGCACGCATTTGTGCGAAAACGCGTTTTAAGCATGCACATGCATCTTTTGGTAGACGCGGATGAAGTTTTCTGCAAAACCACAAGATGTGCATGCAAATGGTGCTTTTTGCAGAACGCGCACGTGGATTTCTACCAAACAACGTGCTAAGCATGCCGATGCTGCTCTTTTTAGCACCCGCGCACGCATTTGTGCGAAAACGCGTTTTAAGCATGCACATGCATCTTTTGGTAGACGCGGATGAAGTTTTCTGCAAAACAACAAGATGTGCATGCAAATGGTGCTTTTTGCAGAACGCGCACGTGGATTTCTACCAAACGACGTGCTAAGCATGCCGATGCTGCTCTTTTTAGCACCCGCGCACGGATTTGTGCGAAAACGCGTTTTAAGCATGCACATGCATCTTTTTGTAGACGCGGATGAAGTTTTCTGCAAAACCACAAGATGTGCATGCAAATGGTGCTTTTGGCAGAACGCGCACGTGGATTTCTACCAAACGACGTGCTAAGCATGCCGATGCTGCTCTTTTTAGCACCCGCGCACGCATTTGTGCGAAAACGCGTTTTAAGCATGCACATGCATCTTTTGGTAGACGCGGATGAAGTTTTCTGCAAAACCACAAGATGTGCATGCAAATGGTGCTTTTTGCAGAACGCGCTCGTGGATTTCTACCAAACGACGTGCTAAGCATGCCGATGCTGCTCTTTTTAGCACCCGCGCACGCATTTGTGCGAAAACGCGTTTTAAGCATGCACATGCATCTTTTGGTAGACGCGGATGAAGTTTTCTGCAAAACCACAAGATGTGCATGCAAATGGTGCTTTTTGCAGAACGCGCACGTGGATTTCTACCAAACGACGTGCTAAGCATGCCGATGCTGCTCTTTTTAGCACCCGCGCACGCATTTGTGCGAAAAAGCGCTTTAAGCATGCACATGCATCTTTTGGTAGACGCGGATGAAGTTTTCTGCAAAACCACAAGATGTGCATGCAAATGCTGCTTTTTGCAGAACGCGCACGTGGATTTCTACCAAACGACGTGCTAAGCATGCCGATGCTGCTATTTTTAGGACCCGCGCACGCATTTGTGCGAAAACGCGTTTTAAGCATGCACATGCATCTTTTGGTAGACGCGGATGAAATTTTCTGCAAAACCACAAGATGTGCATGCAAATGGTGCTTTTTGCAGAACGCGCACGTGGATTTCTACCAAGCGACGTGCTAAGCATGCCGATGCTGCTCTTTTTAGCACCCGCGCACGCATTTGTGCGAAAACGCGTTTTAAGCATGCACATGCATCTTTTGGTAGACGCGGATGAAGTTTTCTGCAAAACCACAAGATGTGCATGCAAATGGTGCTTTTTGCAGAACGCGCACGTGGATTTCTACCAAGCGACGTGCTAAGCATGCCGATGCTGCTCTTTTTAGCACCCGCGCACGCATTTGTGCGAAAACGCGTTTTAAGCATGCACATGCATCTTTTGGTAGACGCGGATGAAGTTTTCTGCAAAACCACAAGATGTGCATGCAAATGGTGCTTTTTGCAGAACGCGCACGTGGATTTCTACCAAACAACGTGCTAAGCATGCCGATGCTGCTCTTTTTAGCACCCGCGCACGCATTTGTGCGAAAACGCGTTTTAAGCATGCACATGCATCTTTTGGTAGACGCGGATGAAGTTTTCTGCAAAACAACAAGATGTGCATGCAAATGGTGCTTTTTGCAGAACGCGCACGTGGATTTCTACCAAACGACGTGCTAAGCATGCCGATGCTGCTCTTTTTAGCACCCGCGCACGGATTTGTGCGAAAACGCGTTTTAAGCATGCACATGCATCTTTTTGTAGACGCGGATGAAGTTTTCTGCAAAACCACAAGATGTGCATGCAAATGGTGCTTTTGGCAGAACGCGCACGTGGATTTCTACCAAACGACGTGCTAAGCATGCCGATGCTGCTCTTTTTAGCACCCGCGCACGCATTTGTGCGAAAACGCGTTTTAAGCATGCACATGCATCTTTTGGTAGACGCGGATGAAGTTTTCTGCAAAACCACAAGATGTGCATGCAAATGGTGCTTTTTGCAGAACCTGCTCGTGGATTTCTACCAAACGACGTGCTAAGCATGCCGATGCTGCTCTTTTTAGCACCCGCGCACGCATTTGTGCGAAAACGCGTTTTAAGCATGCACATGCATCTTTTGGTAGACGCGGATGAAGTTTTCTGCAAAACCACAAGATGTGCATGCAAATGGTGCTTTTTGCAGAACGCGCACGTGGATTTCTACCAAACGACGTGCTAAGCATGCCGATGCTGCTCTTTTTAGCACCCGCGCACGGATTTGTGCGAAAACGCGTTTTAAGCATGCACATGCATCTTTGGTAGACGCGGATGAAGTTTTCTGCAAAACCACAAGATATGCATGCAAATGGTGCTTTTGGCAGAACGCGCACGTGGATTTCTACCAAACGACGTGCTAAGCATGCCGATGCTGCTCTTTTTAGCACCCGCGCACGCATTTGTGCGAAAACGCGTTTTAAGCATGCACATGCATCTTTTGGTAGACGCGGATGAAGTTTTCTGCAAAACCACAAGATGTGCATGCAAATGGTGCTTTTTGCAGAACGCGCACGTGGATTTCTACCAAACGACGTGCTAAGCATGCCGATGATGCTCTTTTTAGCACCCGCGCACGGATTTGTGCGAAAACGCGTTTTAAGCATGCACATGCATCTTTTGGTAGACGCGGATGAAGTTTTCTGCAAAACCACAAGATGTGCATGCAAATGGTGCTTTTGGCAGAACGCGCACGTGGATTTCTACCAAACGACGTGCTAAGCATGCCGATGCTGCTCTTTTTAGCACCCGCGCACGCATTTGTGCGAAAAAGCGCTTTAAGCATGCACATGCATCTTTTGGTAGACGCGGATGAAGTTTTCTGCAAAACCACAAGATGTGCATGCAAATGCTGCTTTTTGCAGAACGCGCACGTGGATTTCTACCAAACGACGTGCTAAGCATGCCGATGCTGCTATTTTTAGGACCCGCGCACGCATTTGTGCGAAAACGCGTTTTAAGCATGCACATGCATCTTTTGGTAGACGCGGATGAAATTTTCTGCAAAACCACAAGATGTGCATGCAAATGGTGCTTTTTGCAGAACGCGCACGTGGATTTCTACCAAGCGACGTGCTAAGCATGCCGATGCTGCTCTTTTTAGCACCCGCGCACGCATTTGTGCGAAAACGCGTTTTAAGCATGCACATGCATCTTTTGGTAGACGCGGATGAAGTTTTCTGCAAAACCACAAGATGTGCATGCAAATGGTGCTTTTTGCAGAACGCGCACGTGGATTTCTACCAAGCGACGTGCTAAGCATGCCGATGCTGCTCTTTTTAGCACCCGCGCACGCATTTGTGCGAAAACGCGTTTTAAGCATGCACATGCATCTTTTGGTAGACGCGGATGAAGTTTTCTGCAAAACCACAAGATGTGCATGCAAATGGTGCTTTTTGCAGAACGCGCACGTGGATTTCTACCAAACAACGTGCTAAGCATGCCGATGCTGCTCTTTTTAGCACCCGCGCACGCATTTGTGCGAAAACGCGTTTTAAGCATGCACATGCATCTTTTGGTAGACGCGGATGAAGTTTTCTGCAAAACAACAAGATGTGCATGCAAATGGTGCTTTTTGCAGAACGCGCACGTGGATTTCTACCAAACGACGTGCTAAGCATGCCGATGCTGCTCTTTTTAGCACCCGCGCACGGATTTGTGCGAAAACGCGTTTTAAGCATGCACATGCATCTTTTTGTAGACGCGGATGAAGTTTTCTGCAAAACCACAAGATGTGCATGCAAATGGTGCTTTTGGCAGAACGCGCACGTGGATTTCTACCAAACGACGTGCTAAGCATGCCGATGCTGCTCTTTTTAGCACCCGCGCACGCATTTGTGCGAAAACGCGTTTTAAGCATGCACATGCATCTTTTGGTAGACGCGGATGAAGTTTTCTGCAAAACCACAAGATGTGCATGCAAATGGTGCTTTTTGCAGAACGCGCTCGTGGATTTCTACCAAACGACGTGCTAAGCATGCCGATGCTGCTCTTTTTAGCACCCGCGCACGCATTTGTGCGAAAACGCGTTTTAAGCATGCACATGCATCTTTTGGTAGACGCGGATGAAGTTTTCTGCAAAACCACAAGATGTGCATGCAAATGGTGCTTTTTGCAGAACGCGCACGTGGATTTCTACCAAACGACGTGCTAAGCATGCCGATGCTGCTCTTTTTAGCACCCGCGCACGGATTTGTGCGAAAACGCGTTTTAAGCATGCACATGCATCTTTGGTAGACGCGGATGAAGTTTTCTGCAAAACCACAAGATATGCATGCAAATGGTGCTTTTGGCAGAACGCGCACGTGGATTTCTACCAAACGACGTGCTAAGCATGCCGATGCTGCTCTTTTTAGCACCCGCGCACGCATTTGTGCGAAAACGCGTTTTAAGCATGCACATGCATCTTTTGGTAGACGCGGATGAAGTTTTCTGCAAAACCACAAGATGTGCATGCAAATGGTGCTTTTTGCAGAACGCGCTCGTGGATTTCTACCAAACGACGTGCTAAGCATGCCGATGCTGCTCTTTTTAGCACCCGCGCACGCATTTGTGCGAAAACGCGTTTTAAGCATGCACATGCATCTTTTGGTAGACGCGGATGAAGTTTTCTGCAAAACCACAAGATGTGCATGCAAATGGTGCTTTTTGCAGAACGCGCACGTGGATTTCTACCAAACGACGTGCTAGGCATGCCGATGCTGCTCTTTTTAGCACCCGCGCACGGATTTGTGCGAAAACGCGTTTTAAGCATGCACATGCATCTTTTGGTAGACGCGGATGAAGTTTTCTGCAAAACCACAAGATGTGCATGCAAATGGTGCTTTTGGCAGAACGCGCACGTGGATTTCTACCAAACGACGTGCTAAGCATGCCGATGCTGCTCTTTTTAGCACCCGCGCACGCATTTGTGCGAAAACGCGTTTTAAGCATGCACATGCATCTTTTGGTAGACGCGGATGAAGTTTTCTGCAAAACCGCAAGATGTGCATGCAAATGGTGCTTTTTGCAGAACGCGCACGTGGATTTCTACCAAACGACGTGCTAAGCATGCCGATGCTGCTCTTTTTAGCACCCGCGCACGCATTTGTGCGAAAACGCGTTTTAAGCATGCACATGCATCTTTTGGTAGACGCGGATGAAGTTTTCTGCAAAACCACAAGATGTGCATGCAAATGGTGCTTTTGGCAGAACGCGCACGTGGATTTCTACCAAACGACGTGCTAAGCATGCCGATGCTGCTCTTTTTAGCACCCGCGCACGCATTTGTGCGAAAACGCGTTTTAAGCATGCACATGCATCTTTTGGTAGACGCGGATGAAAATTTCTGCAAAACCACAAGATGTGCATGCAAATGGTGCTTTTTGCAGAACGCGCACGTGGATTTCTACCAAACGACGTGCTAAGCATGCCGATGCTGCTCTTTTTAGCACCCGCGCACGCATTTGAGCGAAAACGCGTTTTAAGCATGCACATGCATCTTTTGGTAGACGCGGATGAAGTTTTCTGCAAAACCACAAGATGTGCATGCAAATGGTGCTTTTTGCAGAAAGCGCACGTGGATTTCTACCAAACGACGTGCTAAGCTTGCCGATGCTGCTCTTTTTAGCACCCGCGCACGGATTTGTGCGAAAACGCGTTTTGAGCATGCACATGCATCTTTTGGTAGACGCGGATGAAGTTTTCTGCAAAACCACAAGATGTGCATGCAAATGGTGCTTTTGGCAGAACGCGCACGTGGATTTCTACCAAACGACGTGCTAAGCATGCCGATGCTGCTCTTTTTAGCACCCGCGCACGCATTTGTGCGAAAACGCGTTTTAAGCATGCACATGCATCTTTTGGTAGACGCGGATGAAGTTTTCTGCAAAACCACAAGATGTGCATGCAAATGGTGCTTTTTGCAGAACGCGCACGTGGATTTCTACCAAACGACGTGCTAAGCATGCCGATGCTGCTCTTTTTTGCACCCGCGCACGGATTTGTGCGAAAACGCGTTTTAAGCATGCACATGCATCTTTTGGTAGACGCGGATGAAGTTTTCTGCAAAACCACAAGATGTGCATGCAAATGGTGCTTTTGGCAGAACGCGCACGTGGATTTCTACCAAACGACGTGCTAAGCATGCCGATGCTGCTCTTTTTAGCACCCGCGCACGCATTTGTGCGAAAACGCGTTTTAAGCATGCACATGCATCTTTTGGTAGACGCGGATGAAGTTTTCTGCAAAACCACAAGATGTGCATGCAAATGGTGCTTTTTGCAGAAAGCGCACGTGGATTTCTACCAAACGACGTGCTAAGCTTGCCGATGCTGCTCTTTTTAGCACCCGCGCACGGATTTGTGCGAAAACGCGTTTTAAGCATGCACATGCATCTTTTGGTAGACGCGGATGAAGTTTTCTGCAAAACCACAAGATGTGCATGCAAATGGTGCTTTTTGCAGAACGCGCACGTGGATTTCTACCAAACGACGTGCTAAGCAATCCGATGCTGCTCTTTTTAGCACCCGCGCACGGATTTGTGCGAAAACGCGTTTTAAGCATGCACATGCATCTTTTGGTAGACGCGGATGAAGTTTTCTGCAAAACCACAAGATGTGCATGCAAATGGTGCTTTTGGCAGAACGCGCACGTGGATTTCTACCAAACGACGTGCTAAGCATGCCGATGCTGCTCTTTTTAGCACCCGCGCACGCATTTGTGCGAAAACGCGTTTTAAGCATGCACATGCATCTTTTGGTAGACGCGGATGAAGTTTTCTGCAAAACCACAAGATGTGCATGCAAATGGTGCTTTTTGCAGAACGCGCACGTGGATTTCTACCAAACGACGTGCTAAGCTTGCCGATGCTGCTCTTTTTAGCACCCGCGCACGCATTTGTGCGAAAACGCGTTTTAAGCATGCACATGCATCTTTTGGTAGACGCGGATGAAGTTTTCTGCAAAACCACAAGATGTGCATGCAAATGGTGCTTTTTGCAGAACGCGCACGTGGATTTCTACCAAACGACGTGCTAAGCATGCCGATGCTGCTCTTTTTAGCACCCGCGCACGGATTTGTGCGAAAACGCGTTTTAAGCATGCACATGCATCTTTTGGTAGACGCGGATGAAGTTTTCTGCAAAACCACAAGATGTGCATGCAAATGGTGCTTTTTGCAGAACGCGCACGTGGATTTCTACCAAACGACGTGCTAAGCATGCCGATGCTGCTCTTTTTAGCACCCGCGCACGCATTTGTGCGAAAACGCGTTTTAAGCATGCACATGCATCTTTTGTTAGACGCGGATGAAGTTTTCTGCAAAACCACAAGATGTGCATGCAAATAGTGCTTTTTGCAGAACGTGCACGTGGATTTCTACCAAACGACGTGCTAAGCTTGCCGATGCTGCTCTTTTTAGCACCCGCGCACGGATTTGTGCGAAAACGCGTTTTAAGCATGCACATGCATCTTTTGGTAGACGCGGATGAAGTTTTCTGCAAAACCACAAGATGTGCATGCAAATGGTGCTTTTGGCAGAACGCGCACGTGGATTTCTACCAAACGACGTGCTAAGCATGCCGATGCTGCTCTTTTTAGCACCCGCGCACGCATTTGTGCGAAAACGCGTTTTAAGCATGCACATGCATCTTTTGGTAGACGCGGATGAAGTTTTCTGCAAAACCACAAGATGTGCATGCAAATGGTGCTTTTTGCAGAACGCGCACGTGCATTTCTACCAAACGACGTGCTAAGCATGCCGATGCTGCTCTTTTTAGCACCCGCGCACGGATTTGTGCGAAAACGCGTTTTAAGCATGCACATGCATCTTTTGGTAGACGCGGATGAAGTTTTCTGCAAAACCACAAGATGTGCATGCAAATGGTGCTTTTGGCAGAACGTGCACGTGGATTTCTACCAAACGACGTGCTAAGCATGCCGATACTGCTCTTTTTAGCACCCGCGCACGCATTTGTGCGAAAACGCGTTTTAAGCATGCACATGCATCTTTTGGTAGACGCGGATGAAGTTTTCTGCAAAACCACAAGATGTGCATGCAAATGGTGCTTTTTGCAGAACGCGCACGTGGATTTCTACCAAACGACGTGCTAAGCATGCCGATGCTGCTCTTTTTAGCACCCGCGCACGGATTTGTGCGAAAACGCGTTTTAAGCATGCACATGCATCTTTTGGTAGAAGCGGATGAAGTTTTCTGCAAAACCACAAGATGTGCATGCAAATGGTGCTTTTGGCAGAACGCGCACGTGGATTTCTACCAAACGACGTGCTAAGCATGCCGATGCTGCTCTTTTTAGCACCCGCGCACGGATTTGTGCGAAAACGCGTTTTAAGCATGCACATGCATCTTTTGGTAGACTCGGATGAAGTTTTCTGCAAAACCACAAGATGTGCATGCAAATGGTGCTTTTGGCAGAACGCGCACGTGGATTTCTACCAAACGACGTGCTAAGCATGCCGATGCTGCTCTTTTTAGCACCCGCGCACGCATTTGTGCGAAAACGCGTTTTAAGCATGCACATGCATCTTTTGGTAGACACGGATGAAGTTTTCTGCAAAACCACAAGATGTGCATGCAAATGGTGCTTTTTGCAGAACGCGCTCGTGGATTTCTACAAAACGACGTGCTAAGCATGCCGATGCTGCTCTATTTAGCACCCGCGCACGAATTTGTGCGAAAACGCGTTTTAAGCATGCACATGCATCTTTTGGTAGACGCGGATGAAGTTTTCTGCAAAACCACAAGATGTGCATGCAAATGGTGCTTTTTGCAGAACGCGCACGTGGATTTCTACCAAACGACGTGCTAGGCATGCCGATGCTGCTCTTTTTAGCACCCGCGCACGGATTTGTGCGAAAACGCGTTTTAAGCATGCACATGCATCTTTTGGTAGACGCGGATGAAGTTTTCTGCAAAACCACAAGATGTGCATGCAAATGGTGCTTTTGGCAGAACGCGCACGTGGATTTCTACCAAACGACGTGCTAAGCATGCCGATGCTGCTCTTTTTAGCACCCGCGCACGCATTTGTGCGAAAACGCGTTTTAAGCATGCACATGCATCTTTTGGTAGACGCGGATGAAGTTTTCTGCAAAACCGCAAGATGTGCATGCAAATGGTGCTTTTTGCAGAACGCGCACGTGGAATTCTACCAAACGACGTGCTAAGCATGCCGATGCTGCTCTTTTTAGCACCCGCGCACGCATTTGTGCGAAAACGCGTTTTAAGCATGCACATGCATCTTTTGGTAGACGCGGATGAAGTTTTCTGCAAAACCACAAGATGTGCATGCAAATGGTGCTTTTGGCAGAACGCGCACGTGGATTTCTACCAAACGACGTGCTAAGCATGCCGATGCTGCTCTTTTTAGCACCCGCGCACGCATTTGTGCGAAAACGCGTTTTAAGCATGCACATGCATCTTTTGGTAGACGCGGATGAAGTTTTCTGCAAAACCACAAGATGTGCATGCAAATGGTGCTTTTTGCAGAAAGCGCACATGGATTTCTACCAAACGACGTGCTAAGCTTGCCGATGCTGCTCTTTTTAGCACCCGCGCACGGATTTGTGCGAAAACGCGTTTTGAGCATGCACATGCATCTTTTGGTAGACGCGGATGAAGTTTTCTGCAAAACCACAAGATGTGCATGCAAATGGTGCTTTTGGCAGAACGCGCACGTGGATTTCTACCAAACGACGTGCTAAGCATGCCGATGCTGCTCTTTTTAGCACCCGCGCACGCATTTGTGCGAAAACGCGTTTTAAGCATGCACATGCATCTTTTGGTAGACGCGGATGAAGTTTTCTGCAAAACCACAAGATGTGCATGCAAATGGTGCTTTTTGCAGAACGCGCACGTGGATTTCTACCAAACGACGTGCTAAGCATGCCGATGCTGCTCTTTTTAGCACCCGCGCACGCATTTGTGCGAAAACGCGTTTTAAGCATGCACATGCATCTTTTGTTAGACGCGGATGAAGTTTTCTGCAAAACCACAAGATGTGCATGCAAATAGTGCTTTTTGCAGAACGTGCACGTGGATTTCTACCAAACGACGTGCTAAGCTTGCCGATGCTGCTCTTTTTAGCACCCGCGCACGGATTTGTGCGAAAACGCGTTTTAAGCATGCACATGCATCTTTTGGTAGACGCGGATGAAGTTTTCTGCAAAACCACAAGATGTGCATGCAAATGGTGCTTTTGGCAGAACGCGCACGTGGATTTCTACCAAACGACGTGCTAAGCATGCCGATGCTGCTCTTTTTAGCACCCGCGCACGCATTTGTGCGAAAACGCGTTTTAAGCATGCACATGCATCTTTTGGTAGACGCGGATGAAGTTTTCTGCAAAACCACAAGATGTGCATGCAAATGGTGCTTTTTGCAGAACGCGCACGTGCATTTCTACCAAACGACGTGCTAAGCATGCCGATGCTGCTCTTTTTAGCACCCGCGCACGGATTTGTGCGAAAACGCGTTTTAAGCATGCACATGCATCTTTTGGTAGACGCGGATGAAGTTTTCTGCAAAACCACAAGATGTGCATGCAAATGGTGCTTTTGGCAGAACGTGCACGTGGATTTCTACCAAACGACGTGCTAAGCATGCCGATACTGCTCTTTTTAGCACCCGCGCACGCATTTGTGCGAAAACGCGTTTTAAGCATGCACATGCATCTTTTGGTAGACGCGGATGAAGTTTTCTGCAAAACCACAAGATGTGCATGCAAATGGTGCTTTTTGCAGAACGCGCACGTGGATTTCTACCAAACGACGTGCTAAGCATGCCGATGCTGCTCTTTTTAGCACCCGCGCACGGATTTGTGCGAAAACGCGTTTTAAGCATGCACATGCATCTTTTGGTAGAAGCGGATGAAGTTTTCTGCAAAACCACAAGATGTGCATGCAAATGGTGCTTTTGGCAGAACGCGCACGTGGATTTCTACCAAACGACGTGCTAAGCATGCCGATGCTGCTCTTTTTAGCACCCGCGCACGGATTTGTGCGAAAACGCGTTTTAAGCATGCACATGCATCTTTTGGTAGACTCGGATGAAGTTTTCTGCAAAACCACAAGATGTGCATGCAAATGGTGCTTTTGGCAGAACGCGCACGTGGATTTCTACCAAACGACGTGCTAAGCATGCCGATGCTGCTCTTTTTAGCACCCGCGCACGCATTTGTGCGAAAACGCGTTTTAAGCATGCACATGCATCTTTTGGTAGACACGGATGAAGTTTTCTGCAAAACCACAAGATGTGCATGCAAATGGTGCTTTTTGCAGAACGCGCTCGTGGATTTCTACAAAACGACGTGCTAAGCATGCCGATGCTGCTCTATTTAGCACCCGCGCACGAATTTGTGCGAAAACGCGTTTTAAGCATGCACATGCATCTTTTGGTAGACGCGGATGAAGTTTTCTGCAAAACCACAAGATGTGCATGCAAATGGTGCTTTTTGCAGAACGCGCACGTGGATTTCTACCAAACGACGTGCTAGGCATGCCGATGCTGCTCTTTTTAGCACCCGCGCACGGATTTGTGCGAAAACGCGTTTTAAGCATGCACATGCACCTTTTGGTAGACGCGGATGAAGTTTTCTGCAAAACCACAAGATGTGCATGCAAATGGTGCTTTTGGCAGAACGCGCACGTGGATTTCTACCAAACGACGTGCTAAGCATGCCGATGCTGCTCTTTTTAGCACCCGCGCACGCATTTGTGCGAAAACGCGTTTTAAGCATGCACATGCATCTTTTGGTAGACGCGGATGAAGTTTTCTGCAAAACCGCAAGATGTGCATGCAAATGGTGCTTTTTGCAGAACGCGCACGTGGAATTCTACCAAACGACGTGCTAAGCATGCCGATGCTGCTCTTTTTAGCACCCGCGCACGCATTTGTGCGAAAACGCGTTTTAAGCATGCACATGCATCTTTTGGTAGACGCGGATGAAGTTTTCTGCAAAACCACAAGATGTGCATGCAAATGGTGCTTTTGGCAGAACGCGCACGTGGATTTCTACCAAACGACGTGCTAAGCATGCCGATGCTGCTCTTTTTAGCACCCGCGCACGCATTTGTGCGAAAACGCGTTTTAAGCATGCACATGCATCTTTTGGTAGACGCGGATGAAGTTTTCTGCAAAACCACAAGATGTGCATGCAAATGGTGCTTTTTGCAGAAAGCGCACATGGATTTCTACCAAACGACGTGCTAAGCTTGCCGATGCTGCTCTTTTTAGCACCCGCGCACGGATTTGTGCGAAAACGCGTTTTGAGCATGCACATGCATCTTTTGGTAGACGCGGATGAAGTTTTCTGCAAAACCACAAGATGTGCATGCAAATGGTGCTTTTGGCAGAACGCGCACGTGGATTTCTACCAAACGACGTGCTAAGCATGCCGATGCTGCTCTTTTTAGCACCCGCGCACGCATTTGTGCGAAAACGCGTTTTAAGCATGCACATGCATCTTTTGGTAGACGCGGATGAAGTTTTCTGCAAAACCACAAGATGTGCATGCAAATGGTGCTTTTTGCAGAACGCGCACGTGGATTTCTACCAAACGACGTGCTAAGCATGCCGATGCTGCTCTTTTTAGCACCCGCGCACGGATTTGTGCGAAAACGCGTTTTAAGCATGCACATGCATCTTTTGGTAGACGCGGATGAAGTTTTCTGCAAAACCACAAGATGTGCATGCAAATGGTGCTTTTGGCAGAACGCGCACGTGGATTTCTACCAAACGACGTGCTAAGCATGCCGATGCTGCTCTTTTTAGCACCCGCGCACGCATTTGTGCGAAAACGCGTTTTAAGCATGCACATGCATCTTTTGGTAGACGCGGATGAAGTTTTCTGCAAAACCACAAGATGTGCATGCAAATGGTGCTTTTTGCAGAAAGCGCACGTGGATTTCTACCAAACGACGTGCTAAGCTTGCCGATGCTGCTCTTTTTAGCACCCGCGCACGGATTTGTGCGAAAACGCGTTTTAAGCATGCACATGCATCTTTTGGTAGACGCGGATGAAGTTTTCTGCAAAACCACAAGATGTGCATGCAAATGGTGCTTTTTGCAGAACGCGCACGTGGATTTCTACCAAACGACGCGCTAAGCAATCCGATGCTGCTCTTTTTAGCACCCGCGCACGGATTTGTGCGAAAACGCGTTTTAAGCATGCACATGCATCTTTTGGTAGACGCGGATGAAGTTTTCTGCAAAACCACAAGATGTGCATGCAAATGGTGCTTTTGGCAGAACGCGCACGTGGATTTCTACCAAACGACGTGCTAAGCATGCCGATGCTGCTCTTTTTAGCACCCGCGCACGCATTTGTGCGAAAACGCGTTTTAAGCATGCACATGCATCTTTTGGTAGACGCGGATGAAGTTTTCTGCAAAACCACAAGATGTGCATGCAAATGGTGCTTTTTGCAGAACGCGCACGTGGATTTCTAGCAAACGACGTGCTAAGCTTGCCGATGCTGCTCTTTTTAGCACCCGCGCACGCATTTGTGCGAAAACGCGTTTTAAGCATGCACATGCATCTTTTGGTAGACGCGGATGAAGTTTTCCGCAAAACCACAAGATGTGCATGCAAATGGTGCTTTTTGCAGAACGCGCACGTGGATTTCTACCAAACGACGTGCTAAGCATGCCGATGCTGCTCTTTTTAGCACCCACGCACGGATTTGTGCGAAAACGCGTTTTAAGCATGCACATGCATCTTTTGGTAGACGCGGATGAAGTTTTCTGCAAAACCACAAGATGTGCATGCAAATGGTGCTTTTTGCAGAACGCGCACGTGGATTTCTACCAAACGACGTGCTAAGCATGCCGATGCTGCTCTATTTAGCACCCGCGCACGCATTTGTGCGAAAACGCGTTTTAAGCATGCACATGCATCTTTTGGTAGACGCGTATGAAGTTTTCTGCAAAACCACAAGATGTGCATGCAAATGGTGCTTTTTGCAGAACGCGCACGTGGATTTCTACCAAACGACGTGCTAAGCTTGCCGATGCTGCTCTTTTTAGCACCCGCGCACGGATTTGTGCGAAAACGCGTTTTAAGCATGCACATGCATCTTTTGGTAGACGCGGATGAAGTTTTCTGCAAAACCACAAGATGTGCATGCAAATGGTGCTTTTGGCAGAACGCGCACGTGGATTTCTACCAAACGACGTGCTAAGCATGCCGATGCTGCTCTTTTTAGCACCCGCGCACGCATTTGTGCGAAAACGCGTTTTAAGCATGCACATGCATCTTTTGGTAGACGCGGATGAAGTTTTCTGCAAAACCACAAGATGTGCATGCAAATGGTGCTTTTTGCAGAACGCGCACGTGGATTTCTACCAAACGACGTGCTAAGCATGCCGATGCTGCTCTTTTTAGCACCCGCGCACGGATTTGTGCGAAAACGCGTTTTAAGCATGCACATGCATCTTTTGGTAGACGCGGATGAAGTTTTCTGCAAAACCACAAGATGTGCATGCAAATGGTGCTTTTGGCAGAACGTGCACGTGGATTTCTACCAAACGACGTGCTAAGCATGCCGATGCTGCTCTTTTTAGCACCCGCGCACGCATTTGTGCGAAAACGCGTTTTAAGCATGCACATGCATCTTTTGGTAGACGCGGATGAAGTTTTCTGCAAAACCACAAGATGTGCATGCAAATGGTGCTTTTTGCAGAACGCGCACGTGGATTTCTACCAAACGACGTGCTAAGCATGCCGATGCTGCTCTTTTTAGCACCCGCGCACGGATTTGTGCGAAAACGCGTTTTAAGCATGCACATGCATCTTTTGGTAGACGCGGATGAAGTTTTCTGCAAAACCACAAGATGTGCATGCAAATGGTGCTTTTGGCAGAACGCGCACGTGGATTTCTACCAAACGACGTGCTAAGCATGCCGATGCTGCTCTTTTTAGCACCCGCGCACGGATTTGTGCGAAAACGCGTTTTAGCATGCACATGCATCTTTTGGTAGACTCGGATGAAGTTTTCTGCAAAACCACGAGATGTGCATGCAAATGGTGCTTTTGGCAGAACGCGCACGTGGATTTCTACCAAACGACGTTCTAAGCATGCCGATGCTGCTCTTTTTAGCACCCGCGCACGCATTTGTGCGAAAACGCGTTTTAAGCATGCACATGCATCTTTTGGTAGACGCGGATGAAGTTTTCTGCAAAACCACAAGATGTGCATGCAAATGGTGCTTTTTGCAGAAAGCGCACGTGGATTTCTACCAAACGACGTGCTAAGCTTGCCGATGCTGCTCTTTTTAGCATCCGCGCACGGATTTGTGCGAAAACGCGTTTTAAGCATGCACATGCATCTTTTGGTAGACGCGGATGAAGTTTTCTGCAAGACCACAAGATGTGCATGCAAATGGTGCTTTTGGCAGAACGCGCACGTGGATTTCTACCAAACGACGTGCTAAGCATGCCGATGCTGCTCTTTTTAGCACCCGCGCACGCATTTGTGCGAAAACGCGTTTTAAGCATGCACATGCATCTTTTGGTAGACGCGGATGAAGTTTTCTGCAAAACCACAAGATGTGCATGCAAATGGTGCTTTTTGCAGAACGCGCACGTGGATTTCTACCAAACGACGTGCTAAGCATGCCGATGCTGCTCTTTTTAGCACCCGCGCACGCATTTGTGCGAAAACGCGTTTTAAGCATGCACATGCATCTTTTGGTAGACGCGGATGAAGTTTTCTGCAAAACCACAAGATGTGCATGCAAATGGTGCTTTTTGCAGAACGCGCACGTGGATTTCTACCAAATGACGTGCTAAGCTTGCCGATGCTGCTCTTTTTAGCACCCGCGCACGGATTTGTGCGAAAACGCGTTTTAAGCATGCACATGCATCTTTTCGTAGACGCGGATGAAGTTTTCTGCAAAACCACAAGATGTGCATGCAAATGGTGCTTTTGGCAGAACGCGCACGTGGATTTCTACCAAACGACGTGCTAAGCATGCCGATGCTGCTCTTTTTAGCACCCGCGCACGCATTTGTGCGAAAACGCGTTTTAAGCATGCACATGCATCTTTTGGTAGACGCGGATGAAGTTTTCTGCAAAACCACAAGATGTGCATGCAAATGGTGCTTTTTGCAGAACGCGCACGTGGATTTCTACCAAACGACGTGCTAAGCTTGCCGATGCTGCTCTTTTTAGCACCCGCGCACGGATTTGTGCGAAAACGCGTTTTAAGCATGCACATGCATCTTTTGGTAGACGCGGATGAAGTTTTCTGCAAAACCACAAGATGTGCATGCAAATGGTGCTTTTGGCAGAACGCGCACGTGGATTTCTACCAAACGACGTGCTAAGCATGCCGATGCTGCTCTTTTTAGCACCCGCGCACGCATTTGTGCGAAAACGCGTTTTAAGCATGCACATGCATCTTTTGGTAGACGCGGATGAAGTTTTCTGCAAAACCACAAGATGTGCATGCAAATGGTGCTTTTTGCAGAACGCGCACGTGGATTTCTACCAAACGACGTGCTAAGCATGCCGATGCTGCTCTTTTTAGCACCCGCGCACGGATTTGTGCGAAAACGCGTTTTAAGCATGCACATGCATCTTTTGGTAGACGCGGATGAAGTTTTCTGCAAAACCACAAGATGTGCATGCAAATGGTGCTTTTGGCAGAACGTGCACGTGGATTTCTACCAAACGACGTGCTAAGCATGCCGATGCTGCTCTTTTTAGCACCCGCGCACGCATTTGTGCGAAAACGCGTTTTAAGCATGCACATGCATCTTTTGGTAGACGCGGATGAAGTTTTCTGCAAAACCACAAGATGTGCATGCAAATGGTGCTTTTTGCAGAACGCGCACGTGGATTTCTACCAAACGACGTGCTAAGCATGCCGATGCTGCTCTTTTTAGCACCCGCGCACGGATTTGTGCGAAAACGCGTTTTAAGCATGCACATGCATCTTTTGGTAGACGCGGATGAAGTTTTCTGCAAAACCACAAGATGTGCATGCAAATGGTGCTTTTGGCAGAACGCGCACGTGGATTTCTACCAAGCGACGTGCTAAGCATGCCGATGCTGCTCTTTTTAGCACCCGCGCACGCATTTGTGCGAAAACGCGTTTTAAGCATGCACATGCATCTTTTGGTAGACGCGGATGAAGTTTTCTGCAAAACCACAACATGTGCATGCAAATGGTGCTTTTTGCAGAACGCGCTCGTGGATTTCTACCAAACGACGTGCTAAGCATGCCGATGCTGCTCTTTTTAGCACCCGCGCACGCATTTGTGCGAAAACGCGTTTTAAGCATGCACATGCATCTTTTGGTAGACGCGGATGAAGTTTTCTGCAAAACCACAAGATGTGCATGCAAATGGTGCTTTTTGCAGAACGCGCTCGTGGATTTCTACCAAACGACGTGCTAAGCATGCCGATGCTGCTCTTTTTAGCACCCGCGCACGGATTTGTGCGAAAACGCGTTTTAAGCATGCACATGCATCTTTCTGTAGACGCGGATGAAGTTTTCTGCAAAACCACAAGATGTGCATGCAAATGGTGCTTTTGGCAGAACGCGCACGTGGATTTCTACCAAACGACGTGCTAAGCATGCCGATGCTGCTCTTTTTAGCACCCGCGCACGCATTTGTGCGAAAACGCGTTTTAAGCATGCACATGCATCTTTTGGTAGACGCGGATGAAGTTTTCTGCAAAACCACAAGATGTGCATGCAAATGGTGCTTTTTGCAGAACGCGCACGTGGATTTCTACCAAACGACGTGCTAAGCATGCCGATGCTGCTCTTTTTAGCACCCGCGCACGCATTTGTGCGAAAACGCGTTTTAAGCATGCACATGCATCTTTTGGTAGACGCGGATGAAGTTTTCTGCAAAACCACAAGATGTGCATGCAAATGGTGCTTTTTGCAGAACGCGCACGTGGATTTCTACCAAACGACGTGCTAAGCTTGCCGATGCTGCTCTTTTTAGCACCCGCGCACGGATTTGTGCGAAAACGCGTTTTAAGCATGCACATGCATCTTTTGGTAGACGCGGATGAAGTTTTCTGCAAAACCACAAGATGTGCATGCAAATGGTGCTTTTGGCAGAACGCGCACGTGGATTTCTACCAAACGACGTGCTAAGCATGCCGATGCTGCTCTTTTTAGCACCCGCGCACGCATTTGTGCGAAAACGCGTTTTAAGCATGCACATGCATCTTTTGGTAGACGCGGATGAAGTTTTCTGCAAAACCACAAGATGTGCATGCAAATGGTGCTTTTTGCAGAACGCGCACGTGGATTTCTACCAAACGACGTGCTAAGCATGCCGATGATGCTCTTTTTAGCACCCGCGCACGGATTTGTGCGAAAACGCGTTTTAAGCATGCACATGCATCTTTTGGTAGACGCGGATGAAGTTTTCTGCAAAACCACAAGATGTGCATGCAAATGGTGCTTTTGGCAGAACGCGCACGTGGATTTCTACCAAACGACGTGCTAAGCATGCCGATGCTGCTCTTTTTAGCACCCGCGCACGCATTTGTGCGAAAAAGCGCTTTAAGCATGCACATGCATCTTTTGGTAGACGCGGATGAAGTTTTCTGCAAAACCACAAGATGTGCATGCAAATGGTGCTTTTTGCAGAACGCGCACGTGAATTTCTACCAAACGACGTGCTAAGCATGCCGATGCTGATATTTTTAGCACCCGCGCACGCATTTGTGCGAAAACGCGTTTTAAGCATGCACATGCATCTTTTGGTAGACGCGGATGAAATTTTCTGCAAAACCACAAGATGTGCATGCAAATGGTGCTTTTTGCAGAACGCGCACGTAGATTTCTACCAAGCGACGTGCTAAGCATGCCGATGCTGCTCTTTTTAGCACCCGCGCACGCATTTGTGCGAAAACGCGTTTTAAGCATGCACATGCATCTTTTGGTAGACGCGGATGAAGTTTTCTGCAAAACCACAAGATGTGCATGCAAATGGTGCTTTTGGCAGAACGCGCACGTGGATTTCTACCAAACGACGTGCTAAGCATGCCGATGCTGCTCTTTTTAGCACCCGCGCACGCATTTGTGCGAAAACGCGTTTTAAGCATGCACATGCATCTTTTGGTAGACGCGGATGAAGTTTTCTGCAAAACCACAAGATGTGCATGCAAATGGTGCTTTTTGCAGAACGCGCACGTGGATTTCTACCAAACGACGTGCTAAGCATGCCGATGCTGCTCTTTTTAGCACCCGCGCACGGATTTGTGCGAAAACGCGTTTTAAGCATGCACATGCATCTTTTGGTAGACGCGGATGAAGTTTTCTGCAAAACCACAAGATGTGCATGCAAATGGTGCTTTTGGCAGAACGTGCACGTGGATTTCTACCAAACGACGTGCTAAGCATGCCGATGCTGCTCTTTTTAGCACCCGCGCACGCATTTGTGCGAAAACGCGTTTTAAGCATGCACATGCATCTTTTGGTAGACGCGGATGAAGTTTTCTGCAAAACCACAAGATGTGCATGCAAATGGTGCTTTTTGCAGAACGCGCACGTGGATTTCTACCAAACGACGTGCTAAGCATGCCGATGCTGCTCTTTTTAGCACCCGCGCACGGATTTGTGCGAAAACGCGTTTTAAGCATGCACATGCATCTTTTGGTAGACGCGGATGAAGTTTTCTGCAAAACCACAAGATGTGCATGCAAATGGTGCTTTTGGCAGAACGCGCACGTGGATTTCTACCAAGCGACGTGCTAAGCATGCCGATGCTGCTCTTTTTAGCACCCGCGCACGCATTTGTGCGAAAACGCGTTTTAAGCATGCACATGCATCTTTTGGTAGACGCGGATGAAGTTTTCTGCAAAACCACAACATGTGCATGCAAATGGTGCTTTTTGCAGAACGCGCTCGTGGATTTCTACCAAACGACGTGCTAAGCATGCCGATGCTGCTCTTTTTAGCACCCGCGCACGCATTTGTGCGAAAACGCGTTTTAAGCATGCACATGCATCTTTTGGTAGACGCGGATGAAGTTTTCTGCAAAACCACAAGATGTGCATGCAAATGGTGCTTTTTGCAGAACGCGCTCGTGGATTTCTACCAAACGACGTGCTAAGCATGCCGATGCTGCTCTTTTTAGCACCCGCGCACGGATTTGTGCGAAAACGCGTTTTAAGCATGCACATGCATCTTTCTGTAGACGCGGATGAAGTTTTCTGCAAAACCACAAGATGTGCATGCAAATGGTGCTTTTGGCAGAACGCGCACGTGGATTTCTACCAAACGACGTGCTAAGCATGCCGATGCTGCTCTTTTTAGCACCCGCGCACGCATTTGTGCGAAAACGCGTTTTAAGCATGCACATGCATCTTTTGGTAGACGCGGATGAAGTTTTCTGCAAAACCACAAGATGTGCATGCAAATGGTGCTTTTTGCAGAACGCGCACGTGGATTTCTACCAAACGACGTGCTAAGCATGCCGATGCTGCTCTTTTTAGCACCCGCGCACGCATTTGTGCGAAAACGCGTTTTAAGCATGCACATGCATCTTTTGGTAGACGCGGATGAAGTTTTCTGCAAAACCACAAGATGTGCATGCAAATGGTGCTTTTTGCAGAACGCGCACGTGGATTTCTACCAAACGACGTGCTAAGCTTGCCGATGCTGCTCTTTTTAGCACCCGCGCACGGATTTGTGCGAAAACGCGTTTTAAGCATGCACATGCATCTTTTGGTAGACGCGGATGAAGTTTTCTGCAAAACCACAAGATGTGCATGCAAATGGTGCTTTTGGCAGAACGCGCACGTGGATTTCTACCAAACGACGTGCTAAGCATGCCGATGCTGCTCTTTTTAGCACCCGCGCACGCATTTGTGCGAAAACGCGTTTTAAGCATGCACATACCTCTGCTGCGGGTCAGGCCGGTATTACGCTATCTTCGGGATATTCCTCTATACGCGGACGCGATAGTGGAAAAAAAGTAGCCTTAAGAGGAACCTTTAGCTCTGGTGGTCCTATATAAATACATGTAAAAGGAGAATTCGTTTTTCTCCACAACCACTGCATCAAATTTTACAAGGTTTGTTGTTTGGTAGACGCGGATGAAGTTTTCTGCAAAACCACAAGATGTGCATGCAAATGGTGCTTTTGGCAGAACGCGCACGTGGATTTCTACCAAACGACGTGCTAAGCATGCCGATGCTGCTCTTTTTAGCACCCGCGCACGCATTTGTGCGAAAAAGCGCTTTAAGCATGCACATGCATCTTTTGGTAGACGCGGATGAAGTTTTCTGCAAAACCACAAGATGTGCATGCAAATGGTGCTTTTTGCAGAACGCGCACGTGAATTTCTACCAAACGACGTGCTAAGCATGCCGATGCTGATATTTTTAGCACCCGCGCACGCATTTGTGCGAAAACGCGTTTTAAGCATGCACATGCATCTTTTGGTAGACGCGGATGAAATTTTCTGCAAAACCACAAGATGTGCATGCAAATGGTGCTTTTTGCAGAACGCGCACGTAGATTTCTACCAAGCGACGTGCTAAGCATGCCGATGCTGCTCTTTTTAGCACCCGCGCACGCATTTGTGCGAAAACGCGTTTTAAGCATGCACATGCATCTTTTGGTAGACGCGGATGAAGTTTTCTGCAAAACCACAAGATGTGCATGCAAATGGTGCTTTTGGCAGAACGCGCACGTGGATTTCTACCAAACGACGTGCTAAGCATGCCGATGCTGCTCTTTTTAGCACCCGCGCACGCATTTGTGCGAAAACGCGTTTTAAGCATGCACATGCATCTTTTGGTAGACGCGGATGAAGTTTTCTGCAAAACCACAAGATGTGCATGCAAATGGTGCTTTTTGCAGAACGCGCACGTGGATTTCTACCAAACGACGTGCTAAGCATGCCGATGCTGCTCTTTTTAGCACCCGCGCACGGATTTGTGCGAAAACGCGTTTTAAGCATGCACATGCATCTTTTGGTAGACGCGGATGAAGTTTTCTGCAAAACCACAAGATGTGCATGCAAATGGTGCTTTTGGCAGAACGTGCACGTGGATTTCTACCAAACGACGTGCTAAGCATGCCGATGCTGCTCTTTTTAGCACCCGCGCACGCATTTGTGCGAAAACGCGTTTTAAGCATGCACATGCATCTTTTGGTAGACGCGGATGAAGTTTTCTGCAAAACAACAAGATGTGCATGCAAACGGTGCTTTTTGCAGAACGCGCACGTGGATTTCTACCAAACGACGTGCTAAGCATGCCGATGCTGCTCTTTTTAGCACCCGCGCGCGGATTTGTGCGAAAACGCGTTTTAAGCATGCACATGCATCTTTTTGTAGACGCGGATGAAGTTTTCTGCAAAACCACAAGATGTGCATGCAAATGGTGCTTTTGGCAGAACGCGCACGTGGATTTCTACCAAACGACGTGCTAAGCATGCCGATGCTGCTCTTTTTAGCACCCGCGCACGCATTTGTGCGAAAACGCGTTTTAAGCATGCACATGCATCTTTTGGTAGACGCGGATGAAGTTTTCTACAAAACCACAATATGTGCACGCAAATGGTGCTTTTTGCAGAACGCGCACGTGGATTTCTACCAAACGACGTGCTAAGCATGCCGATGCTGCTCTTTTTAGCACCCGCGCACGGATTTGTGCGAAATCGCGTTTTAAGCATGCACATGCATCTTTTGGTAGACGCGGATGAAGTTTTCTGCAAAACCACAAGATATGCATGCAAATGGTGCTTTTGGCAGAACGCGCACGTGGATTTCTACCAAACGACGTGCTAAGCATGCCGATGCTGCTCTTTTTAGCACCCGCGCACGCATTTGTGCGAAAACGCGTTTTAAGCATGCACATGCATCTTTTGGTAGACGCGGATGAAGTTTTCTGCAAAACCACAAGATGTGCATGCAAATGGTGCTTTTTGCAGAACGCGCTCGTGGATTTCTACCAAACGACGTGCTAAGCATGCCGATGCTGCTCTTTTTAGCACCCGCGCACGCATTTGTGCGAAAACGCGTTTTAAGCATGCACATGCATCTTTTGGTAGACGCGGATGAAGTTTTCTGCAAAACCACAAGATGTGCATGCAAATGGTGCTTTTTGCAGAACGCGCACGTGGATTTCTACCAAACGACGTGCTAAGCATGCCGATGCTGCTCTTTTTAGCACCCGCGCACGGATTTGTGTGGAAACGCGTTTTAAGCCTGCACATGCATCTTTTGGTAGACGCGGATGAAGTTTTCTGCAAAACCACAAGATGTGCATGCAAATGGTGCTTTTTGCAGAACGCGCACGTGGATTTCTACCAAACGACGTGCTAAGCATGCCGATGCTGCTCTTTTTAGCACCCGCGCACGGATTTGTGCGAAAACGCGTTTTAAGCCTGCACATGCATCTTTTGGTAGACGCGGATGAAGTTTTCTGCAAAACCACAAGATGTGCATGCAAATGGTGCTTTTTGCAGAACGCGCTCGTGGATTTCTACCAAACGACGTGCTAAGCATGCCGATGCTGCTCTTTTTAGCACCCGCGCACGCATTTGTGCGAAAACGCTTTTTAAGCATGCACATGTTCTTTTGGTAGACGCGGATGAAGTTTTCTGCAAGACCACAAGATGTGCATGCAAATGGTGCTTTTGGCAGAACGCGCACGTGGATTTCTACCAAACGACGTGCTAAGCATGCCGATGCTGCTCTTTTTAGCACCCGCGCACGCATTTGTGCGAAAACGCGTTTTAAGCATGCACATGCATCTTTTGGTAGACGCGGATGAAGTTTTCTGCAAAACCACAAGATGTGCATGCAAATGGTGCTTTTTGCAGAACGCGCTCGTGGATTTCTACCAAACGACGTGCTAAGCATGCCGATGCTGCTCTTTTTAGCACCCGCGCACGCATTTGTGCGAAAACGCGTTTTAAGCATGCACATGCTTCTTTTGGTAGACGCGGATGAAGTTTTCTGCAAGACCACAAGATGTGCATGCAAATGGTGCTTTTGGCAGAACGCGCACGTGGATTTCTACCAAACGACGTGCTAAGCATGCCGATGCTGCTCTTTTTAGCACCCGCGCACGCATTTGTGCGAAAACGCGTTTTAAGCATGCACATGCATCTTTTGGTAGACGCGGATGAAGTTTTCTGCAAAACCACAAGATGTGCATGCAAATGGTGCTTTTTGCAGAACGCGCACGTGGATTTCTACCAAACGACGTGCTAAGCATGCCGATGCTGCTCTTTTTAGCACCCGCGCACGGATTTGTGCGAAAACGCGTTTTAAGCATGCACATGCATCTTTTGATAGACGCGGATGAAGTTTTCTGCAAAACCACAAGATGTGCATGCAAATGGTGCTTTTGGCAAAACGCGCACGTGGATTTCTACCAAACGACGTGCTAAGCATGCCGATGCTGCTCTTTTTAGCACCCGCGCACGCATTTGTGCGAAAACGCGTTTTAAGCATGCACATGCATCTTTTGGTAGACGCGGATGAAGTTTTCTGCAAAACCACAAGATGTGCATGCAAATGGTGCTTTTCGCAGAACGCGCACGTGGATTTCTACCAAACGACGTGCTAAGCTTGCCGATGCTGCTCTTTTTAGCACCCGCGCACGGATTTGTGCGAAAACGCGTTTTAAGCATGCACATGCATCTTTTGGTAGACGCGGATGAAGTTTTCTGCAAAACCACAAGATGTGCATGCAAATGGTGCTTTTGGCAGAACGCGCACGTGAATTTCTACCAAACGACGTGCTAAGCATGCCGATGCTGCCCTTTTTAGCACCCGCGCACGCATTTGTGCGAAAACGCGTTTTAAGCATGCACATGCATCTTTTGGTAGACGCGGATGAAGTTTTCTGCAAAACCACAAGATGTGCATGCAAATGGTGCTTTTTGCAGAACGCGCACGTGGATTTCTACCAAAAGACGTGCTAAGCTTGCCGATGCTGCTCTTTTTAGCACCCGCGCACGGATTTGTGCGAAAACGCGTTTTAAGCATGCACATGCATCTTTTGGTAGACGCAGATGAAGTTTTCTGCAAAACCACAAGATGTGCATGCAAATGGTGCTTTTGGCAGAACGCGCACGTGGATTTCTACCAAACGACGTGCTAAGCATGCCGATGCTGCTCTTTTTAGCACCCGCGCACGCATTTGTGCGAAAACGCGTTTTAAGCATGCACATGCGTCTTTTGGTAGACGCGGATGAAGTTTTCTGCAAGACCACAAGATGTGCATGCAAATGGTGCTTTTGGCAGAACGCGCACGTGGATTTCTACCAAACGACGTGCTAAGCATGCCGATGCTGCTCTTTTTAGCACCCGCGCACGCATTTGTGCGAAAACGCGTTTTAAGCATGCACATGCATCTTTTGGTAGACGCGGATGAAGTTTTCTGCAAAACCACAAGATGTGCATGCAAATGGTGCTTTTTGCAGAACGCGCACGTGGATTTCTACCAAACGACGTGCTAAGCATGCCGATGCTGCTCTTTTTAGCACCCGCGCACGGATTTGTGCGAAAACGCGTTTTAAGCATGCACATGCATCTTTTGGTAGACGCGGATGAAGTTTTCTGCAAAACCACAAGATGTGCATGCAAATGGTGCTTTTGGCAGAACGTGCACGTGGATTTCTACCAAACGACGTGCTAAGCATGCCGATGCTGCTCTTTTTAGTACCCGCGCACGCATTTGTGCGAAAACGCGTTTTAAGCATGCACATGCATCTTTTGGTAGACGCGGATGAAGTTTTCTGCAAAACCACAAGATGTGCATGCAAATGGTGCTTTTTGCAGAACGCGCTCGTGGATTTCTACCAAACGACGTGCTAAGCATGCCGATGCTGCTCTTTTTAGCACCCGCGCACGCATTTGTGCGAAAACGCGTTTTAAGCATGCACATGCATCTTTTGGTAGACGCGGATGAAGTTTTCTGCAAAACCACAATATGTGCATGCAAATGGTGCTTTTTGCAGAACGCGCTCGTGGATTTCTACCAAACGACGTGCTAAGCATGCCGATGCTGCTCTTTTTAGCACCCGCGCACGGGTTTGTGCGAAAACGCGTTTTAAGCATGCACATGCATCTTTCTGTAGACGCGGATGAAGTTTTCTGCAAAACCACAAGATGTGCATGCAAATGGTGCTTTTGGCAGAACGCGCACGTGGATTTCTACCAAACGACGTGCTAAGCATGCCGATGCTGCTCTTTTTAGCACCCGCGCACGCATTTGTGCGAAAACGCGTTTTAAGCATGCACATGCATCTTTTGGTAGACGCGGATGAAGTTTTCTGCAAAACCACAAGATGTGCATGCAAATGGTGCTTTTTGCAGAACGCGCACGTGGATTTCTACCAAACGACGTGCTAAGCATGCCGATGCTGCTCTTTTTAGCACCCGCGCACGCATTTGTGCGAAAACGCGTTTTAAGCATGCACATGCATCTTTTGGTAGACGCGGATGAAGTTTTCTGCAAAACCACAAGATGTGCATGCAAATGGTGCTTTTTGCAGAACGCGCACGTGGATTTCTACCAAACGACGTGCTAAGCTTGCCGATGCTGCTCTTTTTAGCACCCGCGCACGGATTTGTGCGAAAACGCGTTTTAAGCATGCACATGCATCTTTTGGTAGACGCGGATGAAGTTTTCTGCAAAACCACAAGATGTGCATGCAAATGGTGCTTTTGGCAGAACGCGCACGTGGATTTCTACCAAACGACGTGCTAAGCATGCCGATGCTGCTCTTTTTAGCACCCGCGCACGCATTTGTGCGAAAACGCGTTTTAAGCATGCACATGCATCTTTTGGTAGACGCGGATGAAGTTTTCTGCAAAACCACAAGATGTGCATGCAAATGGTGCTTTTTGCAGAACGCGCACGTGGATTTCTACCAAACGACGTGCTAAGCATGCCGATGATGCTCTTTTTAGCACCCGCGCACGGATTTGTGCGAAAACGCGTTTTAAGCATGCACATGCATCTTTTGGTAGACGCGGATGAAGTTTTCTGCAAAACCACAAGATGTGCATGCAAATGGTGCTTTTGGCAGAACGCGCACGTGGATTTCTACAAAACGACGTGCTAAGCATGCCGATGCTGCTCTTTTTAGCACCCGCGCACGCATTTGTGCGAAAAAGCGCTTTAAGCATGCACATGCATCTTTTGGTAGACGCGGATGAAGTTTTCTGCAAAACCACAAGATGTGCATGCAAATGGTGCTTTTTGCAGAACGCGCACGTGGATTTCTACCAAACGACGTGCTAAGCATGCCGATGCTGCTATTTTTAGCACCCGCGCACGCATTTGTGCGAAAACGCGTTTTAAGCATGCACATGCATCTTTTGGTAGACGCGGATGAAATTTTCTGCAAAACCACAAGATGTGCATGCAAATGGTGCTTTTTGCAGAACGCGCACGTGGATTTCTACCAAGCGACGTGCTAAGCATGCCGATGCTGCTCTTTTTAGCACCCGCGCACGCATTTGTGCGAAAACGCGTTTTAAGCATGCACATGCATCTTTTGGTAGACGCGGATGAAGTTTTCTGCAAAACCACAAGATGTGCATGCAAATGGTGCTTTTTGCAGAACGCGCACGTGGATTTCTACCAAACAACGTGCTAAGCATGCCGATGCTGCTCTTTTTAGCACCCGCGCACGGATTTGTGCGAAAACGCGTTTTAAGCATGCACATGCATCTTTTGGTAGACGCGGATGAAGTTTTCTGCAAAACCACAAGATGTGCATGCAAATGGTGCTTTTGGCAGAACGCGCACGTGGATTTCTACCAAACGACGTGCTAAGCATGCCGATGCTGCTCTTTTTAGCACCCGCGCACGCATTTGTGCGAAAACGCGTTTTAAGCATACACATGCATCTTTTGGTAGACGCGGATGAAGTTTTCTGCAAAACCACAAGATGTGCATGCAAATGGTGCTTTTTGCAGAACGCGCTCGTGGATTTCTACCAAACGACGTGCTAAGCATGCCGATGCTGCTCTTTTTAGCACCCGCGCACGCATTTGTGCGAAAACGCGTTTTAAGCATGCACATGCATCTTTTGGTAGACGCGGATGAAGTTTTCTGCAAAACCACAATATGTGCATGCAAATGGTGCTTTTTGCAGAACGCGCTCGTGGATTTCTACCAAACGACGTGCTAAGCATGCCGATGCTGCTCTTTTTAGCACCCGCGCACGGATTTGTGCGAAAACGCGTTTTAAGCATGCACATGCATCTTTCTGTAGACGCGGATGAAGTTTTCTGCAAAACCACAAGATGTGCATGCAAATGGTGCTTTTGGCAGAACGCGCACGTGGATTTCTACCAAACGACGTGCTAAGCATGCCGATGCTGCTCTTTTTAGCACCCGCGCACGCATTTGTGCGAAAACGCGTTTTAAGCATGCACATGCATCTTTTGGTAGACGCGGATGAAGTTTTCTGCAAAACCACAAGATGTGCATGCAAATGGTGCTTTTGGCAGAACGTGCACGTGGATTTCTACCAAACGACGTGCTAAGCATGCCGATGCTGCTCTTTTTAGTACCCGCGCACGCATTTGTGCAAAAACGCGTTTTAAGCATGCACATGCATCTTTTGGTAGACGCGGATGAAGTTTTCTGCAAAACCACAAGATGTGCATGCAAATGGTGCTTTTTGCAGAACGCGCTCGTGGATTTCTACCAAACGACGTGCTAAGCATGCCGATGCTGCTCTTTTTAGCACCCGCGCACGCATTTGTGCGAAAACGCGTTTTAAGCATGCACATGCATCTTTTGGTAGACGCGGATGAAGTTTTCTGCAAAACCACAATATGTGCATGCAAATGGTGCTTTTTGCAGAACGCGCTCGTGGATTTCTACCAAACGACGTGCTAAGCATGCCGATGCTGCTCTTTTTAGCACCCGCGCACGGGTTTGTGCGAAAACGCGTTTTAAGCATGCACATGCATCTTTCTGTAGACGCGGATGAAGTTTTCTGCAAAACCACAAGATGTGCATGCAAATGGTGCTTTTGGCAGAACGCGCACGTGGATTTCTACCAAACGACGTGCTAAGCATGCCGATGCTGCTCTTTTTAGCACCCGCGCACGCATTTGTGCGAAAACGCGTTTTAAGCATGCACATGCATCTTTTGGTAGACGCGGATGAAGTTTTCTGCAAAACCACAAGATGTGCATGCAAATGGTGCTTTTTGCAGAACGCGCACGTGGATTTCTACCAAACGACGTGCTAAGCATGCCGATGCTGCTCTTTTTAGCACCCGCGCACGCATTTGTGCGAAAACGCGTTTTAAGCATGCACATGCATCTTTTGGTAGACGCGGATGAAGTTTTCTGCAAAACCACAAGATGTGCATGCAAATGGTGCTTTTTGCAGAACGCGCACGTGGATTTCTACCAAACGACGTGCTAAGCTTGCCGATGCTGCTCTTTTTAGCACCCGCGCACGGATTTGTGCGAAAACGCGTTTTAAGCATGCACATGCATCTTTTGGTAGACGCGGATGAAGTTTTCTGCAAAACCACAAGATGTGCATGCAAATGGTGCTTTTGGCAGAACGCGCACGTGGATTTCTACCAAACGACGTGCTAAGCATGCCGATGCTGCTCTTTTTAGCACCCGCGCACGCATTTGTGCGAAAACGCGTTTTAAGCATGCACATGCATCTTTTGGTAGACGCGGATGAAGTTTTCTGCAAAACCACAAGATGTGCATGCAAATGGTGCTTTTTGCAGAACGCGCACGTGGATTTCTACCAAACGACGTGCTAAGCATGCCGATGATGCTCTTTTTAGCACCCGCGCACGGATTTGTGCGAAAACGCGTTTTAAGCATGCACATGCATCTTTTGGTAGACGCGGATGAAGTTTTCTGCAAAACCACAAGATGTGCATGCAAATGGTGCTTTTGGCAGAACGCGCACGTGGATTTCTACAAAACGACGTGCTAAGCATGCCGATGCTGCTCTTTTTAGCACCCGCGCACGCATTTGTGCGAAAAAGCGCTTTAAGCATGCACATGCATCTTTTGGTAGACGCGGATGAAGTTTTCTGCAAAACCACAAGATGTGCATGCAAATGGTGCTTTTTGCAGAACGCGCACGTGGATTTCTACCAAACGACGTGCTAAGCATGCCGATGCTGCTATTTTTAGCACCCGCGCACGCATTTGTGCGAAAACGCGTTTTAAGCATGCACATGCATCTTTTGGTAGACGCGGATGAAATTTTCTGCAAAACCACAAGATGTGCATGCAAATGGTGCTTTTTGCAGAACGCGCACGTGGATTTCTACCAAGCGACGTGCTAAGCATGCCGATGCTGCTCTTTTTAGCACCCGCGCACGCATTTGTGCGAAAACGCGTTTTAAGCATGCACATGCATCTTTTGGTAGACGCGGATGAAGTTTTCTGCAAAACCACAAGATGTGCATGCAAATGGTGCTTTTTGCAGAACGCGCACGTGGATTTCTACCAAACAACGTGCTAAGCATGCCGATGCTGCTCTTTTTAGCACCCGCGCACGGATTTGTGCGAAAACGCGTTTTAAGCATGCACATGCATCTTTTGGTAGACGCGGATGAAGTTTTCTGCAAAACCACAAGATGTGCATGCAAATGGTGCTTTTGGCAGAACGCGCACGTGGATTTCTACCAAACGACGTGCTAAGCATGCCGATGCTGCTCTTTTTAGCACCCGCGCACGCATTTGTGCGAAAACGCGTTTTAAGCATACACATGCATCTTTTGGTAGACGCGGATGAAGTTTTCTGCAAAACCACAAGATGTGCATGCAAATGGTGCTTTTTGCAGAACGCGCTCGTGGATTTCTACCAAACGACGTGCTAAGCATGCCGATGCTGCTCTTTTTAGCACCCGCGCACGCATTTGTGCGAAAACGCGTTTTAAGCATGCACATGCATCTTTTGGTAGACGCGGATGAAGTTTTCTGCAAAACCACAATATGTGCATGCAAATGGTGCTTTTTGCAGAACGCGCTCGTGGATTTCTACCAAACGACGTGCTAAGCATGCCGATGCTGCTCTTTTTAGCACCCGCGCACGGATTTGTGCGAAAACGCGTTTTAAGCATGCACATGCATCTTTCTGTAGACGCGGATGAAGTTTTCTGCAAAACCACAAGATGTGCATGCAAATGGTGCTTTTGGCAGAACGCGCACGTGGATTTCTACCAAACGACGTGCTAAGCATGCCGATGCTGCTCTTTTTAGCACCCGCGCACGCATTTGTGCGAAAACGCGTTTTAAGCATGCACATGCATCTTTTGGTAGACGCGGATGAAGTTTTCTGCAAAACCACAAGATGTGCATGCAAATGGTGCTTTTGGCAGAACGCGCACGTGGATTTCTACCAAACGACGTGCTAAGCATGCCGATGCTGCTCTTTTTAGCACCCGCGCACGCATTTGTGCGAAAACGCGTTTTAAGCATGCACATGCATCTTTTGGTAGACGCGGATGAAGTTTTCTGCAAAACCACAAGATGTGCATGCAAATGGTGCTTTTTGCAGAACGCGCACGTGGATTTCTACCAAACGACGTGCTAAGCATGCCGATGATGCTCTTTTTAGCACCCGCGCACGGATTTGTGCGAAAACGCGTTTTAAGCATGCACATGCATCTTTTGGTAGACGCGGATGAAGTTTTCTGCAAAACCACAAGATGTGCATGCAAATGGTGCTTTTTGCAGAACGCGCACGTGGATTTCTACCAAGCGACGTGCTAAGCATGCCGATGCTGCTCTTTTTAGCACCCGCGCACGCATTTGTGCGAAAACGCGTTTTAAGCATGCACATGCATCTTTTGGTAGACGCGGATGAAGTTTTCTGCAAAACCACAAGATGTGCATGCAAATGGTGCTTTTTGCAGAACGCGCACGTGGATTTCTACCAAACAACGTGCTAAGCATGCCGATGCTGCTCTTTTTAGCACCCGCGCACGCATTTGTGCGAAAACGCGTTTTAAGCATGCACATGCATCTTTTGGTAGACGCGGATGAAGTTTTCTGCAAAACAACAAGATGTGCATGCAAATGGTGCTTTTTGCAGAACGCGCACGTGGATTTCTACCAAATGACGTGCTAAGCATGCCGATGCTGCTCTTTTTAGCACCCGCGCACGGATTTGTGCGAAAACGCGTTTTAAGCATGCACATGCATCTTTTTGTAGACGCGGATGAAGTTTTCTGCAAAACCACAAGATGTGCATGCAAATGGTGCTTTTGGCAGAACGCGCACGTGGATTTCTACCAAACGACGTGCTAAGCATGCCGATGCTGCTCTTTTTAGCACCCGCGCACGCATTTGTGCGAAAACGCGTTTTAAGCATGCACATGCATCTTTTGGTAGACGCGGATGAAGTTTTCTGCAAAACCACAAGATGTGCATGCAAATGGTGCTTTTTGCAGAACGCGCTCGTGGATTTCTACCAAACGACGTGCTAAGCATGCCGATGCTGCTCTTTTTAGCACCCGCGCACGCATTTGTGCGAAAACGCGTTTTAAGCATGCACATGCATCTTTTGGTAGACGCGGATGAAGTTTTCTGCAAAACCACAAGATGTACATGCAAATGGTGCTTTTTGCAGAACGCGCACGTGGATTTCTACCAAACGACGTGCTAAGCATGCCGATGCTGCTCTTTTTAGCACCCGCGCACGGATTTGTGCGAAAACGCGTTTTAAGCATGCACATGCATCTTTGGTAGACGCGGATGAAGTTTTCTGCAAAACCACAAGATATGCATGCAAATGGTGCTTTTGGCAGAACGCGCACGTGGATTTCTACCAAACGACGTGCTAAGCATGCCGATGCTGCTCTTTTTAGCACCCGCGCACGCATTTGTGCGAAAACGCGTTTTAAGCATGCACATGCATCTTTTGGTAGACGCGGATGAAGTTTTCTGCAAAACCACAAGATGTGCATGCAAATGGTGCTTTTTGCAGAACGCGCACGTGGATTTCTACCAAACGACGTGCTAAGCATGCCGATGATGCTCTTTTTAGCACCCGCGCACGGATTTGTGCGAAAACGCGTTTTAAGCATGCACATGCATCTTTTGGTAGACGCGGATGAAGTTTTCTGCAAAACCACAAGATGTGCATGCAAATGGTGCTTTTGGCAGAACGCGCACGTGGATTTCTACCAAACGACGTGCTAAGCATGCCGATGCTGCTCTTTTTAGCACCCGCGCACGCATTTGTGCGAAAAAGCGCTTTAAGCATGCACATGCATCTTTTGGTAGACGCGGATGAAGTTTTCTGCAAAACCACAAGATGTGCATGCAAATGCTGCTTTTTGCAGAACGCGCACGTGGATTTCTACCAAACGACGTGCTAAGCATGCCGATGCTGCTATTTTTAGGACCCGCGCACGCATTTGTGCGAAAACGCGTTTTAAGCATGCACATGCATCTTTTGGTAGACGCGGATGAAATTTTCTGCAAAACCACAAGATGTGCATGCAAATGGTGCTTTTTGCAGAACGCGCACGTGGATTTCTACCAAGCGACGTGCTAAGCATGCCGATGCTGCTCTTTTTAGCACCCGCGCACGCATTTGTGCGAAAACGCGTTTTAAGCATGCACATGCATCTTTTGGTAGACGCGGATGAAGTTTTCTGCAAAACCACAAGATGTGCATGCAAATGGTGCTTTTTGCAGAACGCGCACGTGGATTTCTACCAAGCGACGTGCTAAGCATGCCGATGCTGCTCTTTTTAGCACCCGCGCACGCATTTGTGCGAAAACGCGTTTTAAGCATGCACATGCATCTTTTGGTAGACGCGGATAAAGTTTTCTGCAAAACCACAAGATGTGCATGCAAATGGTGCTTTTTGCAGAACGCGCACGTGGATTTCTACCAAACAACGTGCTAAGCATGCCGATGCTGCTCTTTTTAGCACCCGCGCACGCATTTGTGCGAAAACGCGTTTTAAGCATGCACATGCATCTTTTGGTAGACGCGGATGAAGTTTTCTGCAAAACAACAAGATGTGCATGCAAATGGTGCTTTTTGCAGAACGCGCACGTGGATTTCTACCAAACGACGTGCTAAGCATGCCGATGCTGCTCTTTTTAGCACCCGCGCACGGATTTGTGCGAAAACGCGTTTTAAGCATGCACATGCATCTTTTTGTAGACGCGGATGAAGTTTTCTGCAAAACCACAAGATGTGCATGCAAATGGTGCTTTTGGCAGAACGCGCACGTGGATTTCTACCAAACGACGTGCTAAGCATGCCGATGCTGCTCTTTTTAGCACCCGCGCACGCATTTGTGCGAAAACGCGTTTTAAGCATGCACATGCATCTTTTGGTAGACGCGGATGAAGTTTTCTGCAAAACCACAAGATGTGCATGCAAATGGTGCTTTTTGCAGAACGCGCTCGTGGATTTCTACCAAACGACGTGCTAAGCATGCCGATGCTGCTCTTTTTAGCACCCGCGCACGCATTTGTGCGAAAACGCGTTTTAAGCATGCACATGCATCTTTTGGTAGACGCGGATGAAGTTTTCTGCAAAACAACAAGATGTGCATGCAAATGGTGCTTTTTGCAGAACGCGCACGTGGATTTCTACCAAACGACGTGCTAAGCATGCCGATGCTGCTCTTTTTAGCACCCGCGCACGGATTTGTGCGAAAACGCGTTTTAAGCATGCACATGCATCTTTTTGTAGACGCGGATGAAGTTTTCTGCAAAACCACAAGATGTGCATGCAAATGGTGCTTTTGGCAGAACGCGCACGTGGATTTCTACCAAACGACGTGCTAAGCATGCCGATGCTGCTCTTTTTAGCACCCGCGCACGCATTTGTGCGAAAACGCGTTTTAAGCATGCACATGCATCTTTTGGTAGACGCGGATGAAGTTTTCTGCAAAACCACAAGATGTGCATGCAAATGGTGCTTTTTGCAGAACGCGCTCGTGGATTTCTACCAAACGACGTGCTAAGCATGCCGATGCTGCTCTTTTTAGCACCCGCGCACGCATTTGTGCGAAAACGCGTTTTAAGCATGCACATGCATCTTTTGGTAGACGCGGATGAAGTTTTCTGCAAAACCACAAGATGTGCATGCAAATGGTGCTTTTGGCAGAACGCGCACGTGGATTTCTACCAAACGACGTGCTAAGCATGCCGATGCTGCTCTTTTTTAGCACCCGCGCACGCATTTGTGCGAAAACGCGTTTTAAGCATGCACATGCATCTTTTGGTAGACGCGGATGAAGTTTTCTGCAAAACCACAAGATGTGCATGCAAATGGTGCTTTTTGCAGAACGCGCACGTGGATTTCTACCAAACGACGTGCTAAGCATGCCGATGATGCTCTTTTTAGCACCCGCGCACGGATTTGTGCGAAAACGCGTTTTAAGCATGCACATGCATCTTTTGGTAGACGCGGATGAAGTTTTCTGCAAAACCACAAGATGTGCATGCAAATGGTGCTTTTGGCAGAACGCGCACGTGGATTTCTACCAAACGACGTGCTAAGCATGCCGATGCTGCTCTTTTTAGCACCCGCGCACGCATTTGTGCGAAAAAGCGCTTTAAGCATGCACATGCATCTTTTGGTAGACGCGGATGAAGTTTTCTGCAAAACCACAAGATGTGCATGCAAATGCTGCTTTTTGCAGAACGCGCACGTGGATTTCTACCAAACGACGTGCTAAGCATGCCGATGCTGCTATTTTTAGGACCCGCGCACGCATTTGTGCGAAAACGCGTTTTTAAGCATGCACATGCATCTTTTGGTAGACGCGGATGAAATTTTCTGCAAAACCACAAGATGTGCATGCAAATGGTGCTTTTTGCAGAACGCGCACGTGGATTTCTACCAAGCGACGTGCTAAGCATGCCGATGCTGCTCTTTTTAGCACCCGCGCACGCATTTGTGCGAAAACGCGTTTTAAGCATGCACATGCATCTTTTGGTAGACGCGGATGAAGTTTTCTGCAAAACCACAAGATGTGCATGCAAATGGTGCTTTTTGCAGAACGCGCACGTGGATTTCTACCAAGCGACGTGCTAAGCATGCCGATGCTGCTCTTTTTAGCACCCGCGCACGCATTTGTGCGAAAACGCGTTTTAAGCATGCACATGCATCTTTTGGTAGACGCGGATGAAGTTTTCTGCAAAACCACAAGATGTGCATGCAAATGGTGCTTTTTGCAGAACGCGCACGTGGATTTCTACCAAACAACGTGCTAAGCATGCCGATGCTGCTCTTTTTAGCACCCGCGCACGCATTTGTGCGAAAACGCGTTTTAAGCATGCACATGCATCTTTTGGTAGACGCGGATGAAGTTTTCTGCAAAACAACAAGATGTGCATGCAAATGGTGCTTTTTGCAGAACGCGCACGTGGATTTCTACCAAACGACGTGCTAAGCATGCCGATGCTGCTCTTTTTAGCACCCGCGCACGGATTTGTGCGAAAACGCGTTTTAAGCATGCACATGCATCTTTTTGTAGACGCGGATGAAGTTTTCTGCAAAACCACAAGATGTGCATGCAAATGGTGCTTTTGGCAGAACGCGCACGTGGATTTCTACCAAACGACGTGCTAAGCATGCCGATGCTGCTCTTTTTAGCACCCGCGCACGCATTTGTGCGAAAACGCGTTTTAAGCATGCACATGCATCTTTTGGTAGACGCGGATGAAGTTTTCTGCAAAACCACAAGATGTGCATGCAAATGGTGCTTTTTGCAGAACGCGCTCGTGGATTTCTACCAAACGACGTGCTAAGCATGCCGATGCTGCTCTTTTTAGCACCCGCGCACGCATTTGTGCGAAAACGCGTTTTAAGCATGCACATGCATCTTTTGGTAGACGCGGATGAAGTTTTCTGCAAAACCACAAGATGTGCATGCAAATGGTGCTTTTTGCAGAACGCGCACGTGGATTTCTACCAAACGACGTGCTAAGCATGCCGATGCTGCTCTTTTTAGCACCCGCGCACGGATTTGTGCGAAAACGCGTTTTAAGCATGCACATGCATCTTTGGTAGACGCGGATGAAGTTTTCTGCAAAACCACAAGATATGCATGCAAATGGTGCTTTTGGCAGAACGCGCACGTGGATTTCTACCAAACGACGTGCTAAGCATGCCGATGCTGCTCTTTTTAGCACCCGCGCACGCATTTGTGCGAAAACGCGTTTTAAGCATGCACATGCATCTTTTGGTAGACGCGGATGAAGTTTTCTGCAAAACCACAAGATGTGCATGCAAATGGTGCTTTTTGCAGAACGCGCACGTGGATTTCTACCAAACGACGTGCTAAGCATGCCGATGATGCTCTTTTTAGCACCCGCGCACGGATTTGTGCGAAAACGCGTTTTAAGCATGCACATGCATCTTTTGGTAGACGCGGATGAAGTTTTCTGCAAAACCACAAGATGTGCATGCAAATGGTGCTTTTGGCAGAACGCGCACGTGGATTTCTACCAAACGACGTGCTAAGCATGCCGATGCTGCTCTTTTTAGCACCCGCGCACGCATTTGTGCGAAAAAGCGCTTTAAGCATGCACATGCATCTTTTGGTAGACGCGGATGAAGTTTTCTGCAAAACCACAAGATGTGCATGCAAATGCTGCTTTTTGCAGAACGCGCACGTGGATTTCTACCAAACGACGTGCTAAGCATGCCGATGCTGCTATTTTTAGGACCCGCGCACGCATTTGTGCGAAAACGCGTTTTAAGCATGCACATGCATCTTTTGGTAGACGCGGATGAAATTTTCTGCAAAACCACAAGATGTGCATGCAAATGGTGCTTTTTGCAGAACGCGCACGTGGATTTCTACCAAGCGACGTGCTAAGCATGCCGATGCTGCTCTTTTTAGCACCCGCGCACGCATTTGTGCGAAAACGCGTTTTTAAGCATGCACATGCATCTTTTGGTAGACGCGGATGAAGTTTTCTGCAAAACCACAAGATGTGCATGCAAATGGTGCTTTTTGCAGAACGCGCACGTGGATTTCTACCAAGCGACGTGCTAAGCATGCCGATGCTGCTCTTTTTAGCACCCGCGCACGCATTTGTGCGAAAACGCGTTTTAAGCATGCACATGCATCTTTTGGTAGACGCGGATGAAGTTTTCTGCAAAACCACAAGATGTGCATGCAAATGGTGCTTTTTGCAGAACGCGCACGTGGATTTCTACCAAACAACGTGCTAAGCATGCCGATGCTGCTCTTTTTAGCACCCGCGCACGCATTTGTGCGAAAACGCGTTTTAAGCATGCACATGCATCTTTTGGTAGACGCGGATGAAGTTTTCTGCAAAACAACAAGATGTGCATGCAAATGGTGCTTTTTGCAGAACGCGCACGTGGATTTCTACCAAACGACGTGCTAAGCATGCCGATGCTGCTCTTTTTAGCACCCGCGCACGGATTTGTGCGAAAACGCGTTTTAAGCATGCACATGCATCTTTTTGTAGACGCGGATGAAGTTTTCTGCAAAACCACAAGATGTGCATGCAAATGGTGCTTTTGGCAGAACGCGCACGTGGATTTCTACCAAACGACGTGCTAAGCATGCCGATGCTGCTCTTTTTAGCACCCGCGCACGCATTTGTGCGAAAACGCGTTTTAAGCATGCACATGCATCTTTTGGTAGACGCGGATGAAGTTTTCTGCAAAACCACAAGATGTGCATGCAAATGGTGCTTTTTGCAGAACGCGCTCGTGGATTTCTACCAAACGACGTGCTAAGCATGCCGATGCTGCTCTTTTTAGCACCCGCGCACGCATTTGTGCGAAAACGCGTTTTAAGCATGCACATGCATCTTTTGGTAGACGCGGATGAAGTTTTCTGCAAAACCACAAGATGTGCATGCAAATGGTGCTTTTTGCAGAACGCGCACGTGGATTTCTACCAAACGACGTGCTAAGCATGCCGATGCTGCTCTTTTTAGCACCCGCGCACGGATTTGTGCGAAAACGCGTTTTAAGCATGCACATGCATCTTTGGTAGACGCGGATGAAGTTTTCTGCAAAACCACAAGATATGCATGCAAATGGTGCTTTTGGCAGAACGCGCACGTGGATTTCTACCAAACGACGTGCTAAGCATGCCGATGCTGCTCTTTTTAGCACCCGCGCACGCATTTGTGCGAAAACGCGTTTTAAGCATGCACATGCATCTTTTGGTAGACGCGGATGAAGTTTTCTGCAAAACCACAAGATGTGCATGCAAATGGTGCTTTTTGCAGAACGCGCTCGTGGATTTCTACCAAACGACGTGCTAAGCATGCCGATGCTGCTCTTTTTAGCACCCGCGCACGCATTTGTGCGAAAACGCGTTTTAAGCATGCACATGCATCTTTTGGTAGACGCGGATGAAGTTTTCTGCAAAACCACAAGATGTGCATGCAAATGGTGCTTTTTGCAGAACGCGCACGTGGATTTCTACCAAACGACGTGCTAGGCATGCCGATGCTGCTCTTTTTAGCACCCGCGCACGGATTTGTGCGAAAACGCGTTTTAAGCATGCACATGCATCTTTTGGTAGACGCGGATGAAGTTTTCTGCAAAACCACAAGATGTGCATGCAAATGGTGCTTTTGGCAGAACGCGCACGTGGATTTCTACCAAACGACGTGCTAAGCATGCCGATGCTGCTCTTTTTAGCACCCGCGCACGCATTTGTGCGAAAACGCGTTTTAAGCATGCACATGCATCTTTTGGTAGACGCGGATGAAGTTTTCTGCAAAACCGCAAGATGTGCATGCAAATGGTGCTTTTTGCAGAACGCGCACGTGGATTTCTACCAAACGACGTGCTAAGCATGCCGATGCTGCTCTTTTTAGCACCCGCGCACGCATTTGTGCGAAAACGCGTTTTAAGCATGCACATGCATCTTTTGGTAGACGCGGATGAAGTTTTCTGCAAAACCACAAGATGTGCATGCAAATGGTGCTTTTGGCAGAACGCGCACGTGGATTTCTACCAAACGACGTGCTAAGCATGCCGATGCTGCTCTTTTTAGCACCCGCGCACGCATTTGTGCGAAAACGCGTTTTAAGCATGCACATGCATCTTTTGGTAGACGCGGATGAAAATTTCTGCAAAACCACAAGATGTGCATGCAAATGGTGCTTTTTGCAGAACGCGCACGTGGATTTCTACCAAACGACGTGCTAAGCATGCCGATGCTGCTCTTTTTAGCACCCGCGCACGCATTTGAGCGAAAACGCGTTTTAAGCATGCACATGCATCTTTTGGTAGACGCGGATGAAGTTTTCTGCAAAACCACAAGATGTGCATGCAAATGGTGCTTTTTGCAGAAAGCGCACATGGATTTCTACCAAACGACGTGCTAAGCTTGCCGATGCTGCTCTTTTTAGCACCCGCGCACGGATTTGTGCGAAAACGCGTTTTGAGCATGCACATGCATCTTTTGGTAGACGCGGATGAAGTTTTCTGCAAAACCACAAGATGTGCATGCAAATGGTGCTTTTGGCAGAACGCGCACGTGGATTTCTACCAAACGACGTGCTAAGCATGCCGATGCTGCTCTTTTTAGCACCCGCGCACGCATTTGTGCGAAAACGCGTTTTAAGCATGCACATGCATCTTTTGGTAGACGCGGATGAAGTTTTCTGCAAAACCACAAGATGTGCATGCAAATGGTGCTTTTTGCAGAACGCGCACGTGGATTTCTACCAAACGACGTGCTAAGCATGCCGATGCTGCTCTTTTTTGCACCCGCGCACGGATTTGTGCGAAAACGCGTTTTAAGCATGCACATGCATCTTTTGGTAGACGCGGATGAAGTTTTCTGCAAAACCACAAGATGTGCATGCAAATGGTGCTTTTGGCAGAACGCGCACGTGGATTTCTACCAAACGACGTGCTAAGCATGCCGATGCTGCTCTTTTTAGCACCCGCGCACGCATTTGTGCGAAAACGCGTTTTAAGCATGCACATGCATCTTTTGGTAGACGCGGATGAAGTTTTCTGCAAAACCACAAGATGTGCATGCAAATGGTGCTTTTTGCAGAAAGCGCACGTGGATTTCTACCAAACGACGTGCTAAGCTTGCCGATGCTGCTCTTTTTAGCACCCGCGCACGGATTTGTGCGAAAACGCGTTTTAAGCATGCACATGCATCTTTTGGTAGACGCGGATGAAGTTTTCTGCAAAACCACAAGATGTGCATGCAAATGGTGCTTTTTGCAGAACGCGCACGTGGATTTCTACCAAACGACGTGCTAAGCAATCCGATGCTGCTCTTTTTAGCACCCGCGCACGGATTTGTGCGAAAACGCGTTTTAAGCATGCACATGCATCTTTTGGTAGACGCGGATGAAGTTTTCTGCAAAACCACAAGATGTGCATGCAAATGGTGCTTTTGGCAGAACGCGCACGTGGATTTCTACCAAACGACGTGCTAAGCATGCCGATGCTGCTCTTTTTAGCACCCGCGCACGCATTTGTGCGAAAACGCGTTTTAAGCATGCACATGCATCTTTTGGTAGACGCGGATGAAGTTTTCTGCAAAACCACAAGATGTGCATGCAAATGGTGCTTTTTGCAGAACGCGCACGTGGATTTCTACCAAACGACGTGCTAAGCTTGCCGATGCTGCTCTTTTTAGCACCCGCGCACGCATTTGTGCGAAAACGCGTTTTAAGCATGCACATGCATCTTTTGGTAGACGCGGATGAAGTTTTCTGCAAAACCACAAGATGTGCATGCAAATGGTGCTTTTTGCAGAACGCGCACGTGGATTTCTACCAAACGACGTGCTAAGCATGCCGATGCTGCTCTTTTTAGCACCCGCGCACGGATTTGTGCGAAAACGCGTTTTAAGCATGCACATGCATCTTTTGGTAGACGCGGATGAAGTTTTCTGCAAAACCACAAGATGTGCATGCAAATGGTGCTTTTTGCAGAACGCGCACGTGGATTTCTACCAAACGACGTGCTAAGCATGCCGATGCTGCTCTTTTTAGCACCCGCGCACGCATTTGTGCGAAAACGCGTTTTAAGCATGCACATGCATCTTTTGGTAGACGCGGATGAAGTTTTCTGCAAAACCACAAGATGTGCATGCAAATGGTGCTTTTTGCAGAACGTGCACGTGGATTTCTACCAAACGACGTGCTAAGCTTGCCGATGCTGCTCTTTTTAGCACCCGCGCACGGATTTGTGCGAAAACGCGTTTTAAGCATGCACATGCATCTTTTGGTAGACGCGGATGAAGTTTTCTGCAAAACCACAAGATGTGCATGCAAATGGTGCTTTTGGCAGAACGCGCACGTGGATTTCTACCAAACGACGTGCTAAGCATGCCGATGCTGCTCTTTTTAGCACCCGCGCACGCATTTGTGCGAAAACGCGTTTTAAGCATGCACATGCATCTTTTGGTAGACGCGGATGAAGTTTTCTGCAAAACCACAAGATGTGCATGCAAATGGTGCTTTTTGCAGAACGCGCACGTGCATTTCTACCAAACGACGTGCTAAGCATGCCGATGCTGCTCTTTTTAGCACCCGCGCACGGATTTGTGCGAAAACGCGTTTTAAGCATGCACATGCATCTTTTGGTAGACGCGGATGAAGTTTTCTGCAAAACCACAAGATGTGCATGCAAATGGTGCTTTTGGCAGAACGTGCACGTGGATTTCTACCAAACGACGTGCTAAGCATGCCGATACTGCTCTTTTTAGCACCCGCGCACGCATTTGTGCGAAAACGCGTTTTAAGCATGCACATGCATCTTTTGGTAGACGCGGATGAAGTTTTCTGCAAAACCACAAGATGTGCATGCAAATGGTGCTTTTTGCAGAACGCGCACGTGGATTTCTACCAAACGACGTGCTAAGCATGCCGATGCTGCTCTTTTTAGCACCCGCGCACGGATTTGTGCGAAAACGCGTTTTAAGCATGCACATGCATCTTTTGGTAGAAGCGGATGAAGCTTTCTGCAAAACCACAAGATGTGCATGCAAATGGTGCTTTTGGCAGAACGCGCACGTGGATTTCTACCAAACGACGTGCTAAGCATGCCGATGCTGCTCTTTTTAGCACCCGCGCACGGATTTGTGCGAAAACGCGTTTTAAGCATGCACATGCATCTTTTGGTAGACTCGGATGAAGTTTTCTGCAAAACCACAAGATGTGCATGCAAATGGTGCTTTTGGCAGAACGCGCACGTGGATTTCTACCAAACGACGTGCTAAGCATGCCGATGCTGCTCTTTTTAGCACCCGCGCACGCATTTGTGCGAAAACGCGTTTTAAGCATGCACATGCATCTTTTGGTAGACGCGGATGAAGTTTTCTGCAAAACCACAAGATGTGCATGCAAATGGTGCTTTTTGCAGAACGCGCTCGTGGATTTCTACAAAACGACGTGCTAAGCATGCCGATGCTGCTCTATTTAGCACCCGCGCACGAATTTGTGCGAAAACGCGTTTTAAGCATGCACATGCATCTTTTGGTAGACGCGGATGAAGTTTTCTGCAAAACCACAAGATGTGCATGCAAATGGTGCTTTTTGCAGAACGCGCACGTGGATTTCTACCAAACGAGGTGCTAGGCATGCCGATGCTGCTCTTTTTAGCACCCGCGCACGGATTTGTGCGAAAACGCGTTTTAAGCATGCACATGCATCTTTTGGTAGACGCGGATGAAGTTTTCTGCAAAACCGCAAGATGTGCATGCAAATGGTGCTTTTTGCAGAACGCGCACGTGGAATTCTACCAAACGACGTGCTAAGCATGCCGATGCTGCTCTTTTTAGCACCCGCGCACGCATTTGTGCGAAAACGCGTTTTAAGCATGCACATGCATCTTTTGGTAGACGCGGATGAAGTTTTCTGCAAAACCACAAGATGTGCATGCAAATGGTGCTTTTGGCAGAACGCGCACGTGGATTTCTACCAAACGACGTGCTAAGCATGCCGATGCTGCTCTTTTTAGCACCCGCGCACGCATTTGTGCGAAAACGCGTTTTAAGCATGCACATGCATCTTTTGGTAGACGCGGATGAAGTTTTCTGCAAAACCACAAGATGTGCATGCAAATGGTGCTTTTTGCAGAAAGCGCACATGGATTTCTACCAAACGACGTGCTAAGCTTGCCGATGCTGCTCTTTTTAGCACCCGCGCACGGATTTGTGCGAAAACGCGTTTTAAGCATGCACATGCATCTTTTGGTAGACGCGGATGAAGTTTTCTGCAAAACCGCAAGATGTGCATGCAAATGGTGCTTTTTGCAGAACGCGCACGTGGAATTCTACCAAACGACGTGCTAAGCATGCCGATGCTGCTCTTTTTAGCACCCGCGCACGCATTTGTGCGAAAACGCGTTTTAAGCATGCACATGCATCTTTTGGTAGACGCGGATGAAGTTTTCTGCAAAACCACAAGATGTGCATGCAAATGGTGCTTTTGGCAGAACGCGCACGTGGATTTCTACCAAACGACGTGCTAAGCATGCCGATGCTGCTCTTTTTAGCACCCGCGCACGCATTTGTGCGAAAACGCGTTTTAAGCATGCACATGCATCTTTTGGTAGACGCGGATGAAGTTTTCTGCAAAACCACAAGATGTGCATGCAAATGGTGCTTTTTGCAGAAAGCGCACATGGATTTCTACCAAACGACGTGCTAAGCTTGCCGATGCTGCTCTTTTTAGCACCCGCGCACGGATTTGTGCGAAAACGCGTTTTGAGCATGCACATGCATCTTTTGGTAGACGCGGATGAAGTTTTCTGCAAAACCACAAGATGTGCATGCAAATGGTGCTTTTGGCAGAACGCGCACGTGGATTTCTACCAAACGACGTGCTAAGCATGCCGATGCTGCTCTTTTTAGCACCCGCGCACGCATTTGTGCGAAAACGCGTTTTAAGCATGCACATGCATCTTTTGGTAGACGCGGATGAAGTTTTCTGCAAAACCACAAGATGTGCATGCAAATGGTGCTTTTTGCAGAACGCGCACGTGGATTTCTACCAAACGACGTGCTAAGCATGCCGATGCTGCTCTTTTTAGCACCCGCGCACGGATTTGTGCGAAAACGCGTTTTAAGCATGCACATGCATCTTTTGGTAGACGCGGATGAAGTTTTCTGCAAAACCACAAGATGTGCATGCAAATGGTGCTTTTGGCAGAACGCGCACGTGGATTTCTACCAAACGACGTGCTAAGCATGCCGATGCTGCTCTTTTTAGCACCCGCGCACGCATTTGTGCGAAAACGCGTTTTAAGCATGCACATGCATCTTTTGGTAGACGCGGATGAAGTTTTCTGCAAAACCACAAGATGTGCATGCAAATGGTGCTTTTTGCAGAAAGCGCACGTGGATTTCTACCAAACGACGTGCTAAGCTTGCCGATGCTGCTCTTTTTAGCACCCGCGCACGGATTTGTGCGAAAACGCGTTTTAAGCATGCACATGCATCTTTTGGTAGACGCGGATGAAGTTTTCTGCAAAACCACAAGATGTGCATGCAAATGGTGCTTTTTGCAGAACGCGCACGTGGATTTCTACCAAACGACGCGCTAAGCAATCCGATGCTGCTCTTTTTAGCACCCGCGCACGGATTTGTGCGAAAACGCGTTTTAAGCATGCACATGCATCTTTTGGTAGACGCGGATGAAGTTTTCTGCAAAACCACAAGATGTGCATGCAAATGGTGCTTTTGGCAGAACGCGCACGTGGATTTCTACCAAACGACGTGCTAAGCATGCCGATGCTGCTCTTTTTAGCACCCGCGCACGCATTTGTGCGAAAACGCGTTTTAAGCATGCACATGCATCTTTTGGTAGACGCGGATGAAGTTTTCTGCAAAACCACAAGATGTGCATGCAAATGGTGCTTTTTGCAGAAAGCGCACGTGGATTTCTACCAAACGACGTGCTAAGCTTGCCGATGCTGCTCTTTTTAGCACCCGCGCACGGATTTGTGCGAAAACGCGTTTTAAGCATGCACATGCATCTTTTGGTAGACGCGGATGAAGTTTTCTGCAAAACCACAAGATGTGCATGCAAATGGTGCTTTTTGCAGAACGCGCACGTGGATTTCTACCAAACGACGCGCTAAGCAATCCGATGCTGCTCTTTTTAGCACCCGCGCACGGATTTGTGCGAAAACGCGTTTTAAGCATGCACATGCATCTTTTGGTAGACGCGGATGAAGTTTTCTGCAAAACCACAAGATGTGCATGCAAATGGTGCTTTTGGCAGAACGCGCACGTGGATTTCTACCAAACGACGTGCTAAGCATGCCGATGCTGCTCTTTTTAGCACCCGCGCACGCATTTGTGCGAAAACGCGTTTTAAGCATGCACATGCATCTTTTGGTAGACGCGGATGAAGTTTTCTGCAAAACCACAAGATGTGCATGCAAATGGTGCTTTTTGCAGAACGCGCACGTGGATTTCTAGCAAACGACGTGCTAAGCTTGCCGATGCTGCTCTTTTTAGCACCCGCGCACGCATTTGTGCGAAAACGCGTTTTAAGCATGCACATGCATCTTTTGGTAGACGCGGATGAAGTTTTCCGCAAAACCACAAGATGTGCATGCAAATGGTGCTTTTTGCAGAACGCGCACGTGGATTTCTACCAAACGACGTGCTAAGCATGCCGATGCTGCTCTTTTTAGCACCCACGCACGGATTTGTGCGAAAACGCGTTTTAAGCATGCACATGCATCTTTTGGTAGACGCGGATGAAGTTTTCTGCAAAACCACAAGATGTGCATGCAAATGGTGCTTTTTGCAGAACGCGCACGTGGATTTCTACCAAACGACGTGCTAAGCATGCCGATGCTGCTCTATTTAGCACCCGCGCACGCATTTGTGCGAAAACGCGTTTTAAGCATGCACATGCATCTTTTGGTAGACGCGTATGAAGTTTTCTGCAAAACCACAAGATGTGCATGCAAATGGTGCTTTTTGCAGAACGCGCACGTGGATTTCTACCAAACGACGTGCTAAGCTTGCCGATGCTGCTCTTTTTAGCACCCGCGCACGGATTTGTGCGAAAACGCGTTTTAAGCATGCACATGCATCTTTTGGTAGACGCGGATGAAGTTTTCTGCAAAACCACAAGATGTGCATGCAAATGGTGCTTTTGGCAGAACGCGCACGTGGATTTCTACCAAACGACGTGCTAAGCATGCCGATGCTGCTCTTTTTAGCACCCGCGCACGCATTTGTGCGAAAACGCGTTTTAAGCATGCACATGCATCTTTTGGTAGACGCGGATGAAGTTTTCTGCAAAACCACAAGATGTGCATGCAAATGGTGCTTTTTGCAGAACGCGCACGTGGATTTCTACCAAACGACGTGCTAAGCATGCCGATGCTGCTCTTTTTAGCACCCGCGCACGGATTTGTGCGAAAACGCGTTTTAAGCATGCACATGCATCTTTTGGTAGACGCGGATGAAGTTTTCTGCAAAACCACAAGATGTGCATGCAAATGGTGCTTTTGGCAGAACGTGCACGTGGATTTCTACCAAACGACGTGCTAAGCATGCCGATGCTGCTCTTTTTAGCACCCGCGCACGCATTTGTGCGAAAACGCGTTTTAAGCATGCACATGCATCTTTTGGTAGACGCGGATGAAGTTTTCTGCAAAACCACAAGATGTGCATGCAAATGGTGCTTTTTGCAGAACGCGCACGTGGATTTCTACCAAACGACGTGCTAAGCATGCCGATGCTGCTCTTTTTAGCACCCGCGCACGGATTTGTGCGAAAACGCGTTTTAAGCATGCACATGCATCTTTTGGTAGACGCGGATGAAGTTTTCTGCAAAACCACAAGATGTGCATGCAAATGGTGCTTTTGGCAGAACGCGCACGTGGATTTCTACCAAACGACGTGCTAAGCATGCCGATGCTGCTCTTTTTAGCACCCGCGCACGGATTTGTGCGAAAACGCGTTTTAGCATGCACATGCATCTTTTGGTAGACTCGGATGAAGTTTTCTGCAAAACCACGAGATGTGCATGCAAATGGTGCTTTTGGCAGAACGCGCACGTGGATTTCTACCAAACGACGTTCTAAGCATGCCGATGCTGCTCTTTTTAGCACCCGCGCACGCATTTGTGCGAAAACGCGTTTTAAGCATGCACATGCATCTTTTGGTAGACGCGGATGAAGTTTTCTGCAAAACCACAAGATGTGCATGCAAATGGTGCTTTTTGCAGAAAGCGCACGTGGATTTCTACCAAACGACGTGCTAAGCTTGCCGATGCTGCTCTTTTTAGCATCCGCGCACGGATTTGTGCGAAAACGCGTTTTAAGCATGCACATGCATCTTTTGGTAGACGCGGATGAAGTTTTCTGCAAGACCACAAGATGTGCATGCAAATGGTGCTTTTGGCAGAACGCGCACGTGGATTTCTACCAAACGACGTGCTAAGCATGCCGATGCTGCTCTTTTTAGCACCCGCGCACGCATTTGTGCGAAAACGCGTTCAAAGCATGCACATGCATCTTTTGGTAGACGCGGATGAAGTTTTCTGCAAAACCACAAGATGTGCATGCAAATGGTGCTTTTTGCATAACGCGCACGTGGATTTCTACCAAACGACGTGCTAAGCATGCCGATGCTGCTCTTTTTAGCACCCGCGCACGGATTTGTGCGAAAACACGTTTTAAGCATGCACATGCATTTTTTGGTAGACGCGGATGAAGTTTTCTGCAAAACCACAAGATGTGCATGCAAATGGTGCTTTTGGCAGAACGCGCACGTGGATTTCTACCAAACGATGTGCTAAGCATGCCGATGCTGCTCTTTTTAGCACCCGCGCACGGATTTGTGCGAAAACACGTTTTAAGCATGCACATGCATCTTTTGGTAGACGCGGATGAAGTTTTCTGCAAAACCACAATATGTGCATGCAAATGGTGCTTTTGGCAGAACGCGCACGTGGATTTCTACCAAACGACGTGCTAAGCATGCCGATGCTGCTCTTTTTAGCACCCGCGCACGCATTTGTGCGAAAACGCCTTTTAAGCATGCACATGCATCTTTTGGTAGACGCGGATGAAGTTTTCTGCAAAACCACAAGATGTGCATGCAAATGGTGCTTTTGGCAGAACGCGCACGTGGATTCCTACCAAACGACGTGCTAAGCATGCCGATGCTGCTCTTTTTAGCACCCGCGCACGCATTTGTGCGAAAACGCGTTTTAAGCATGCACATGCATCTTTTGGTAGACGCGGATGAAGTTTTCTGCAAAACCACAAGATGTGCATGCAAATGGTGCTTTTTGCAGAAAGCGCACGTGGATTTCTACCAAACGACGTGCTAAGCTTGCCGATGCTGCTCTTTTTAGCACCCGCGCACGGATTTGTGCGAAAACGCGTTTTACGCATGCACATGCATCTTTTGGTAGACGCGGATGAAGTTTTCTGCAAGACCACAAGATGTGCATGCAAATGGTGCTTTTGGCAGAACGCGCACGTGGATTTCTACCAAACGACGTGCTAAGCATGCCGATGCTGCTCTTTTTAGCACCCGCGAACGCATTTGTGCGAAAACGCGTTTTAAGCATGCACATGCATCTTTTGGTAGACGCGGATGAAGTTTTCTGCAAAACCACAAGATGTGCATGCAAATGGTGCTTTTTGCAGAACGCGCACGTGGATTTCTACCAAACGACGTGCTAAGCATGCCGATGCTGCTCTTTTTAGCACCCGCGCACGCATTTGTGCGAAAACGCGTTCTAAGCATGCACATGCATCTTTTGGTAGACGCGGATGAAGTTTTCTGCAAAACCACAAGATGTGCATGCAAATGGTGCTTTTTGCAGAACGCGCACGTGGATTTCTACCAAACGACGTGCTAAGCTTGCCGATGCTGCTCTTTTTAGCACCCGCGCACGCATTTGTGCGAAAACGCGTTTTAAGCATGCACATGCATCTTTTGGTAGACGCGGATGAAGTTTTCTGCAAAACCACAAGATGTGCATGCAAATGGTGCTTTTTGCAGAACGCGCACGTGGATTTCTACCAAACGACGTGCTAAGCATGCCGATGCTGCTCTTTTTAGCACCCGCGCACGGATTTGTGCGAAAACGCGTTTTAAGCATGCACATGCATCTTTTGGTAGACGCGGATGAAGTTTTCTGCAAAACCACAAGATGTGCATGCAAATGGTGCTTTTTGCAGAACGCGCACGTGGATTTCTACCAAACGACGTGCTAAGCATGCCGATGCTGCTCTTTTTAGCACCCGCGCACGCATTTGTGCGAAAACGCGTTTTAAGCATGCACATGCATCTTTTGGTAGACGCGGATGAAGTTTTCTGCAAAACCACAAGATGTGCATGCAAATGGTGCTTTTTGCAGAACGCGCACGTGGATTTCTACCAAACGACGTGCTAAGCTTGCCGATGCTGCTCTTTTTAGCACCCGCGCACGGATTTGTGCGAAAACGCGTTTTAAGCATGCACATGCATCTTTTGGTAGACGCGGATGAAGTTTTCTGCAAAACCACAAGATGTGCATGCAAATGGTGCTTTTGGCAGAACGCGCACGTGGATTTCTACCAAACGACGTGCTAAGCATGCCGATGCTGCTCTTTTTAGCACCCGCGCACGGATTTGTGCGAAAACGCGTTTTAAGCATGCACATGCATCTTTTGGTAGACGCGGATGAAGTTTTCTGCAAAACCACAAGATGTGCATGCAAATGGTGCTTTTGGCAGAACGCGCACGTGGATTTCTACCAAACGACGTGCTAAGCATGCCGATGCTGCTCTTTTTAGCACCCGCGCACGCATTTGTGCGAAAACGCGTTTTAAGCATGCACATGCATCTTTTGGTAGACGCGGATGAAGTTTTCTGCAAAACCACAAGATGTGCATGCAAATGGTGCTTTTTGCAGAACGCGCTCGTGGATTTCTACCAAACGACGTGCTAAGCATGCCGATGCTGCTCTTTTTAGCACCCGCGCACGCATTTGTGCGAAAACGCGTTTTAAGCATGCACATGCATCTTTTGGTAGACGCGGATGAAGTTTTCTGCAAAACCACAAGATGTGCATGCAAATGGTGCTTTTTGCAGAACGCGCTCGTGGATTTCTACCAAACGACGTGCTAAGCATGCCGATGCTGCTCTTTTTAGCACCCGCGCACGGATTTGTGCGAAAACGCGTTTTAAGCATGCACATGCATCTTTCTGTAGACGCGGATGAAGTTTTCTGCAAAACCACAAGATGTGCATGCAAATGGTGCTTTTGGCAGAACGCGCACGTGGATTTCTACCAAACGACGTGCTAAGCATGCCGATGCTGCTCTTTTTAGCACCCGCGCACGCATTTGTGCGAAAACGCGTTTTAAGCATGCACATGCATCTTTTGGTAGACGCGGATGAAGTTTTCTGCAAAACCACAAGATGTGCATGCAAATGGTGCTTTTTGCAGAACGCGCACGTGGATTTCTACCAAACGACGTGCTAAGCATGCCGATGCTGCTCTTTTTAGCACCCGCGCACGCATTTGTGCGAAAACGCGTTTTAAGCATGCACATGCATCTTTTGGTAGACGCGGATGAAGTTTTCTGCAAAACCACAAGATGTGCATGCAAATGGTGCTTTTTGCAGAACGCGCACGTGGATTTCTACCAAACGACGTGCTAAGCTTGCCGATGCTGCTCTTTTTAGCACCCGCGCACGGATTTGTGCGAAAACGCGTTTTAAGCATGCACATGCATCTTTTGGTAGACGCGGATGAAGTTTTCTGCAAAACCACAAGATGTGCATGCAAATGGTGCTTTTGGCAGAACGCGCACGTGGATTTCTACCAAACGACGTGCTAAGCATGCCGATGCTGCTCTTTTTAGCACCCGCGCACGCATTTGTGCGAAAACGCGTTTTAAGCATGCACATGCATCTTTTGGTAGACGCGGATGAAGTTTTCTGCAAAACCACGAGATGTGCATGCAAATGGTGCTTTTTGCAGAACGCGCACGTGGATTTCTGCCAAACGACGTGCTAAGCATGCCGATGATGCTCTTTTTAGCACCCGCGCACGCATTTGTGCGAAAACGCGTTTTAAGCATGCACATGCATCTTTTGGTAGACGCGGATGAAGTTTTCTGCAAAACCACAAGATGTGCATGCAAATGGTGCTTTTGGCAGAACGCGCACGTGGATTTCTACCAAACGACGTGCTAAGCATGCCGATGCTGCTCTTTTTAGCACCCGCGCACGCATTTCTGCGAAAAAGTGCTTTAAGCATGCACATGCATCTTTTGGTAGACGCGGATGAAGTTTTCTGCAAAAGCACAAGATGTGCATGCAAATGGTGCTTTTTGCAGAACGCGCACGTGGATTTCTACCAAGCGACGTGCTAAGCATGCCGATGCTGCTCTTTTTAGCACCCGCGCACGCATTTGTGCGAAAACGCGTTTTAAGCATGCACATGCATCTTTTGGTAGACGCGGATGAAGTTTTCTGCAAAACCACAAGATGTGCATGCAAATGGTGCTTTTTGCAGAACGCGCACGTGGATTTCTACCAAACAACGTGCTAAGCATGCCGATGCTGCTCTTTTTAGCACCCGCGCACGCATTTGTGCGAAAACGCGTTTTAAGCATGCACATGCATCTTTTGGTAGACGCGGATGAAGTTTTCTGCAAAAGCACAAGATGTGCATGCAAATGGTGCTTTTTGCAGAACGCGCACGTGGATTTCTACCAAGCGACGTGCTAAGCATGCCGATGCTGCTCTTTTTAGCACCCGCGCACGCATTTGTGCGAAAACGCGTTTTAAGCATGCACATGCATCTTTTGGTAGACGCGGATGAAGTTTTCTGCAAAACCACAAGATGTGCATGCAAATGGTGCTTTTTGCAGAACGCGCACGTGGATTTCTACCAAACAACGTGCTAAGCATGCCGATGCTGCTCTTTTTAGCACCCGCGCACGCATTTGTGCGAAAACGCGTTTTAAGCATGCACATGCATCTTTTGGTAGACGCGGATGAAGTTTTCTGCAAAACAACAAGATGTGCATGCAAATGGTGCTTTTTGCAGAACGCGCACGTGGATTTCTACCAAACGACGTGCTAAGCATGCCGATGCTGCTCTTTTTAGCACCCGCGCACGGATTTGTGCGAAAACGCGTTTTAAGCATGCACATGCATCTTTTTCTAGACGCGGATGAAGTTTTCTGCAAAACCACAAGATGTGCATGCAAATGGTGCTTTTGGCAGAACGCGCACGTGGATTTCTACCAAACGACGTGCTAAGCATGCCGATGCTGCTCTTTTTAGCACCCGCGCACGCATTTGTGCGAAAACGCGTTTTAAGCATGCACATGCATCTTTTGGTAGACGCGGATGAAGTTTTCTGCAAAACCACAAGATGTGCATGCAAATGGTGCTTTTTGCAGAACGCGCACGTGGATTTCTACCAAGCGACGTGCTAAGCATGCCGATGCTGCTCTTTTTAGCACCCGCGCACGCATTTGTGCGAAAACGCGTTTTAAGCATGCACATGCATCTTTTGGTAGACGCGGATGAAGTTTTCTGCAAAACCACAAGATGTGCATGCAAATGGTGCTTTTTGCAGAACGCGCACGTGGATTTCTACCAAACAACGTGCTAAGCATGCCGATGCTGCTCTTTTTAGCACCCGCGCACGCATTTGTGCGAAAACGCGTTTTAAGCATGCACATGCATCTTTTGGTAGACGCGGATGAAGTTTTCTGCAAAAGCACAAGATGTGCATGCAAATGGTGCTTTTTGCAGAACGCGCACGTGGATTTCTACCAAGCGACGTGCTAAGCATGCCAATGCTGCTCTTTTTAGCACCCGCGCACGCATTTGTGCGAAAACGCGTTTTAAGCATGCACATGCATCTTTTGGTAGACGCGGATGAAGTTTTCTGCAAAACCACAAGATGTGCATGCAAATGGTGCTTTTTGCAGAACGCGCACGTGGATTTCTACCAAACAACGTGCTAAGCATGCCGATGCTGCTCTTTTTAGCACCCGCGCACGCATTTGTGCGAAAACGCGTTTTAAGCATGCACATGCATCTTTTGGTAGACGCGGATGAAGTTTTCTGCAAAACAACAAGATGTGCATGCAAATGGTGCTTTTTGCAGAACGCGCACGTGGATTTCTACCAAACGACGTGCTAAGCATGCCGATGCTGCTCTTTTTAGCACCCGCGCACGGATTTGTGCGAAAACGCGTTTTAAGCATGCACATGCATCTTTTTCTAGACGCGGATGAAGTTTTCTGCAAAACCACAAGATGTGCATGCAAATGGTGCTTTTGGCAGAACGCGCACGTGGATTTCTACCAAACGACGTGCTAAGCATGCCGATGCTGCTCTTTTTAGCACCCGCGCACGCATTTGTGCGAAAACGCGTTTTAAGCATGCACATGCATCTTTTGGTAGACGCGGATGAAGTTTTCTGCAAAACCACAAGATGTGCATGCAAATGGTGCTTTTTGCAGAACGCGCTCGTGGATTTCTACCAAACGACGTGCTAAGCATGCCGATGCTGCTCTTTTTAGCACCCGCGCACGGATTTGTGCGAAAACGCGTTTTAAGCATGCACATGCATCTTTTGGTAGACGCGGATGAAGTTTTCTGCAAAACCACAAGATATGCATGCAAATGGTGCTTTTGGCAGAACGCGCACGTGGATTTCTACCAAACGACGTGCTAAGCATGCCGATGCTGCTCTTTTTAGCACCCGCGCACGCATTTGTGCGAAAACGCGTTTTCAGCATGCACATGCATCTTTTGGTAGACGCGGATGAAGTTTTCTGCAAAACCACAAGATGTGCATGCAAATGGTGCTTTTTGCAGAACGCGCTCGTGGATTTCTACCAAACGACGTGCTAAGCATGCCGATGCTGCTCTTTTTAGCACCCGCACACGCATTTGTGCGAAAACGCGTTTTAAGCATGCACATGCATCTTTTGGTAGACGCGGATGAAGTTTTCTGCAAAACCACAAGATGTGCATGCAAATGGTGCTTTTTGCAGAACGCGCACGTGGATTTCTACCAAACGACGTGCTAGGCATGCCGATGCTGCTCTTTTTAGCACCCGCGCACGGATTTGTGCGAAAACGCGTTTTAAGCATGCACATGCATCTTTTGGTAGACGCGGATGAAGTTTTCTGCAAAACCACAAGATGTGCATGCAAATGGTGCTTTTGGCAGAACGCGCACGTGGATTTCTACCAAACGACGTGCTAAGCATGCCGATGCTGCTCTTTTTAGCACCCGCGCACGCATTTGTGCGAAAACGCGTTTTAAGCATGCACATGCATCTTTTGGTAGACGCGGATGAAGTTTTCTGCAAAACCACAAGATGTGCATGCAAATGGTGCTTTTTGCAGAACGCGCACGTGGATTTCTACCAAACGACGTGCTAAACATGCCGATGCTGCTCTTTTTAGCACCCGCGCACGCATTTGTGCGAAAACGCGTTTTAAGCATGCACATGCATCTTTTGGTAGACGCGGATGAAGTTTTCTGCAAAACCGCAAGATGTGCATGCAAATGGTGCTTTTTGCAGAACGCGCACGTGGATTTCTACCAAACGACGTGCTAAGCATGCCGATGCTGCTCTTTTTAGCACCCGCGCACGCATTTGTGCGAAAACGCGTTTTAAGCATGCACATGCATCTTTTGGTAGACGCGGATGAAGTTTTCTGCAAAACCACAAGATGTGCATGCAAATGGTGCTTTTGGCAGAACGCGCACGTGGATTTCTACCAAACGACGTGCTAAGCATGCCGATGCTGCTCTTTTTAGCACCCGCGCACGCATTTGTGCGAAAACGCGTTTTAAGCATGCACATGCATCTTTTGGTAGACGCGGATGAAGTTTTCTGCAAAACCACAAGATGTGCATGCAAATGGTGCTTTTTGCAGAACGCGCACGTGGATTTCTACCAAACGACGTGCTAAGCATGCCGATGCTGCTCTTTTTAGCACCCGCGCACGCATTTGTGCGAAAACGCGTTTTAAGCATGCACATGCATCTTTTGGTAGACGCGGATGAAGTTTTCTGCAAAACCACAAGATGTGCATGCAAATGGTGCTTTTTGCAGAAAGCGCACATGGATTTCTACCAATCGACGTGCTAAGCTTGCCGATGCTGCTCTTTTTAGCACCCGCGCACGGATTTGTGCGAAAACGCGTTTTAAGCATGCACATGCATCTTTTGGTAGACGCGGATGAAGTTTTCTGCAAAACCACAAGATGTGCATGCAAATGGTGCTTTTGGCAGAACGCGCACGTGGATTTCTACCAAACGACGTGCTAAGCATGCCGATGCTGCTCTTTTTAGCACCCGCGCACGCATTTGTGCGAAAACGCGTTTTAAGCATGCACATGCATCTTTTGGTAGACGCGGATGAAGTTTTCTGCAAAACCACAAGATGTGCATGCAAATGGTGCTTTTTGCAGAACGCGCACGTGGATTTCTACCAAACGACGTGCTAAGCATGCCGATGCTGCTCTTTTTAGCACCCGCGCACGGATTTGTGCGAAAACGCGTTTTAAGCATGCACATGCATCTTTTGGTAGACGCGGATGAAGTTTTCTGCAAAACCACAAGATGTGCATGCAAATGGTGCTTTTGGCAGAACGCGCACGTGGATTTCTACCAAACGACGTGCTAAGCATGCCGATGCTGCTCTTTTTAGCACCCGCGCACGCATTTGTGCGAAAACGCGTTTTAAGCATGCACATGCATCTTTTGGTAGACGCGGATGAAGTTTTCTGCAAAACCACAAGATGTGCATGCAAATGGTGCTTTTTGCAGAAAGCGCACGTGGATTTCTACCAAACGACGTGCTAAGCTTGCCGATGCTGCTCTTTTTAGCACCCGCGCACGGATTTGTGCGAAAACGCGTTTTAAGCATGCACATGCATCTTTTGGTAGACGCGGATGAAGTTTTCTGCAAAACCACAAGATGTGCATGCAAATGGTGCTTTTGGCAGAACGCGCACGTGGATTTCTACCAAACGACGTGCTAAGCATGCCGATGCTGCTCTTTTTAGCACCCGCGCACGCATTTGTGCGAAAACGCGTTTTAAGCATGCACATGCATCTTTTGGTAGACGCGGATGAAGTTTTCTGCAAAACCACAAGATGTGCATGCAAATGGTGCTTTTTGCAGAACGCGCACGTAGATTTCTACCAAACGACGTGCTAAGCTTGCCGATGCAGCTCTTTTTAGCACCCGCGCACGCATTTGTGCGAAAACGCGTTTTAAGCATGCACATGCATCTTTTGGTAGACGCGGATGAAGTTTTCTGCAAAACCACAAGATGTGCATGCAAATGGTGCTTTTTGCAGAACGCGCACGTGGATTTCTACCAAACGACGTGCTAAGCATGCCGATGCTGCTCTTTTTAGCACCCGCGCACGGATTTGTGCGAAAACGCGTTTTGAGCATGCACATGCATCTTTTGGTAGACGCGGAAGAAGTTTTCTGCAAAACCACAAGATGTGCATGCAAATGGTGCTTTTTGCAGAACGCGCACGTGGATTTCTACCAAACGACGTGCTAAGCATGCCGATGCTGCTCTTTTTAGCACCCGCGCACGCATTTGTGCGAAAACGCGTTTTAAGCATGCACATGCATCTTTTGGTAGACGCGGATGAAGTTTTCTGCAAAACCACAAGATGTGCATGCAAATGGTGCTTTTTGCAGAACGCGCACGTGGATTTCTACCAAACGACGTGCTAAGCATGCCGATGCTGCTCTTCTTAGCACCCGCGCACGGATTTGTGCGAAAACGCGTTTTAAGCATGCACATGCATCTTTTGGTAGACGCGGATGAAGTTTTCTGCAAAACCACAAGATGTGCATGCAAATGGTGCTTTTGGCAGAACGCGCACGTGGATTTCTACCAAACGACGTGCTAAGCATGCCGATGCTGCTCTTTTTAGCACCCGCGCACGCATTTGTGCGAAAACGCGTTTTAAGCATGCACATGCATCTTTTGGTAGACGCGGATGAAGTTTTCTGCAAAACCACAAGATGTGCATGCAAATGGTGCTTTTTGCAGAAAGCGCACGTGGATTTCTACCAAACGACGTGCTAAGCTTGCCGATGCTGCTCTTTTTAGCACCCGCGCACGGATTTGTGCGAAAACGCGTTTTAAGCATGCACATGCATCTTTTGGTAGACGCGGATGAAGTTTTCTGCAAAACCACAAGATGTGCATGCAAATGGTGCTTTTTGCAGAACGCGCACGTGGATTTCTACCAAACGACGTGCTAAGCAATCCGATGCTGCTCTTTTTAGCACCCGCGCACGGATTTGTGCGAAAACGCGTTTTAAGCATGCACATGCATCTTTTGGTAGACGCGGATGAAGTTTTCTGCAAAACCACAAGATGTGCATGCAAATGGTGCTTTTGGCAGAACGCGCATGTGGATTTCTACCAAACGACGTGCTAAGCATGCCGATGCTGCTCTTTTTAGCACCCGCGCACGCATTTGTGCGAAAACGCGTTTTAAGCATGCACATGCATCTTTTGGTAGACGCGGATGAAGTTTTCTGCAAAACCACAAGATGTGCATGCAAATGGTGCTTTTGCAGAACGCGCACGTGGATTTCTACCAAACGACGTGCTAAGCTTGCCGATGCTGCTCTTTTTAGCACCCGCGCACGCATTTGTGCGAAAACGCGTTTTAAGCATGCACATGCATCTTTTGGTAGACGCGGATGAAGTTTTCTGCAAAACCACAAGATGTGCATGCAAATGGTGCTTTTTGCAGAACGCGCACGTGGATTTCTACCAAACGACGTGCTAAGCATGCCGATGCTGCTCTTTTTAGCACCCGCGCACGGATTTGTGCGAAAACGCGTTTTAAGCATGCACATGCATCTTTTGATAGACGCGGATGAAGTTTTCTGCAAAACCACAAGATGTGCATGCAAATGGTGCTTTTTGCAGAACGCGCACGTGGATTTCTACCAAACGACGTGCTAAGCATGCCGATGCTGCTCTTTTTAGCACCCGCGCACGCATTTGTGCGAAAACGCGTTTTAAGCATGCACATGCATCTTTTGGTAGACGCGGATGAAGTTTTCTGCAAAACCAGAGGATGTGCATGCAAATGGTGCTTTTTGCAGAACGCGCACGTGGATTTCTACCAAACGACGTGCTAAGCATGCCGATGCTGCTCTTTTTAGCACCCGCGCACGCATTTGTGCGAAAACGCGTTTTAAGCATGCACATGCATCTTTTGGTAGACGCGGATGAAGTTTTCTGCAAAACCACAAGATGTGCATGCAAATGGTGCTTTTTGCAGAACGCGCACGTGGATTTCTACCAAACGACGTGCTAAGCATGCCGATGCTGCTCTTTTTAGCACCCGCGCACGGATTTGTGCGAAAACGCGTTTTAAGCATGCACATGCATCTTTTGGTAGACGCGGATGAAGTTTTCTGCAAAACCACAAGATGTGCATGCAAATGGTGCTTTTGGCAGAACGTGCACGTGGATTTCTACCAAACGACGTGCTAAGCATGCCGATGCTGCTCTTTTTAGCACCCGCGCACGCATTTGTGCGAAAACGCGTTTTAAGCATGCACATGCATCTTTTGGTAGACGCGGATGAAGTTTTCTGCAAAACCACAAGATGTGCATGCAAATGGTGCTTTTTGCAGAACGCGCACGTGGATTTCTACCAAACGACGTGCTAAGCATGCCGATGCTGCTCTTTTTAGCACCCGCGCACGGATTTGTGCGAAAACGCGTTTTAAGCATGCACATGCATCTTTTGGTACACGCGGATGAAGTTTTCTGCAAAACCACAAGATGTGCATGCAAATGGTGCTTTTGGCAGAACGCGCACGTGGATTTCTACCAAACGACGTGCTAAGCATGCCGATGCTGCTCTTTTTAGCACCCGCGCACGCATTTGTGCGAAAACGCGTTTTAAGCATGCACATGCATCTTTTGGTAGACGCGGATGAAGTTTTCTGCAAAACCACAAGATGTGCATGCAAATGGTGCTTTTTGCAGAACGCGCTCGTGGATTTCTACCAAACGACGTGCTAAGCATGCCGATGCTGCTCTTTTTAGCACCCGCGCACGCATTTGCGCGAAAACGCGTTTTAAGCATGCACATGCATCTTTTGGTAGACGCGGATGAAGTTTTCTGCAAAACCACAAGATGTGCATGCAAATGGTGCTTTTTGCAGAACGCGCTCGTGGATTTCTACCAAACGACGTGCTAAGCATGCCGATGCTGCTCTTTTTAGCACCCGCGCACGGATTTGTGCGAAAACGCGTTTTAAGCATGCACATGCATCTTTCTGTAGACGCGGATGAAGTTTTCTGCAAAACCACAAGATGTGCATGCAAATGGTGCTTTTGGCAGAACGCGCACGTGGATTTCTACCAAACGACGTGCTAAGCATGCCGATGCTGCTCTTTTTAGCACCCGCGCACGCATTTGTGCGAAAAAGCGCTTTAAGCATGCACAAGCATCTTTTGGTAGACGCGGATGTAGTTTTCTGCAAAACCACAAGATGTGCATGCAAATGGTGCTTTTTGCAGAACGCGCACGTGGATTTCTACCAAACGACGTGCTAAGCATGCCGATGCTGCTATTTTTAGCACCCGCGCACGCATTTGTGCGAAAACGCGTTTTAAGCATGCACATGCATCTTTTGGTAGACGCGGATGAAATTTTCTGCAAAACCACAAGATGTGCATGCAAATGGTGCTTTTTGCAGAACGCGCACGTGGATTTCTACCAAGCGACGTGCTAAGCATGCCGATGCTGCTCTTTTTAGCACCCGCGCACGGATTTGTGCGAAAACGCGTTTTAAGCATGCACATGCATCTTTCTGTAGACGCGGATGAAGTTTTCTGCAAAACCACAAGATGTGCATGCAAATGGTGCTTTTGGCAGAACGCGCACGTGGATTTCTACCAAACGACGTGCTAAGCATGCCGATGCTGCTCTTTTTAGCACCCGCGCACGCATTTGTGCGAAAACGCGTTTTAAGCATGCACATGCATCTTTTGGTAGACGCGGATGAAGTTTTCTGCAAAACCACAAGATGTGCATGCAAATGGTGCTTTTTGCAGAACGCGCACGTGGATTTCTACCAAACGACGTGCTAAGCATGCCGATGCTGCTCTTTTTAGCACCCGCGCACGCATTTGTGCGAAAACGCGTTTTAAGCATGCACATGCATCTTTTGGTAGACGCGGATGAAGTTTTCTGCAAAACCACAAGATGTGCATGCAAATGGTGCTTTTTGCAGAACGCGCACGTGGATTTCTATCAAACGACGTGCTAAGCTTGCCGATGCTGCTCTTTTTAGCACCCGCGCACGGATTTGTGCGAAAACGCGTTTTAAGCATGCACATGCATCTTTTGGTAGACGCGGATGAAGTTTTCTGCAAAACCACAAGATGTGCATGCAAATGGTGCTTTTGGCAGAACGCGCACGTGGATTTCTACCAAACGACGTGCTAAGCATGCCGATGCTGCTCTTTTTAGCACCCGCGCACGCATTTGTGCGAAAACGCGTTTTAAGCATGCACATGCATCTTTTGGTAGACGCGGATGAAGTTTTCTGCAAAACCACAAGATGTGCATGCAAATGGTGCTTTTTGCAGAACGCGCACGTGGATTTCTACCAAACGACGTGCTAAGCATGCCGATGATGCTCTTTTTAGCACCCGCGCACGGATTTGTGCGAAAACGCGTTTTAAGCATGCACATGCATCTTTTGGTAGACGCGGATGAAGTTTTCTGCAAAACCACAAGATGTGCATGCAAATGGTGCTTTTGGCAGAACGCGCACGTGGATTTCTACCAAACGACGTGCTAAGCATGCCGATGCTGCTCTTTTTAGCACCCGCGCACGCATTTGTGCGAAAAAGCGCTTTAAGCATGCACATGCATCTTTTGGTAGACGCGGATGAAGTTTTCTGCAAAACCACAAGATGTGCATGCAAATGCTGCTTTTTGCAGAACGCGCACGTGGATTTCTACCAAACGACGTGCTAAGCATGCCGATGCTGCTATTTTTAGGACCCGCGCACGCATTTGTGCGAAAACGCGTTTTAAGCATGCACATGCATCTTTTGGTAGACGCGGATGAAATTTTCTGCAAAACCACAAGATGTGCATGCAAATGGTGCTTTTTGCAGAACGCGCACGTGGATTTCTACCAAGCGACGTGCTAAGCATGCCGATGCTGCTCTTTTTAGCACCCGCGCACGCATTTGTGCGAAAACGCGTTTTAAGCATGCACATGCATCTTTTGGTAGACGCGGATGAAGTTTTCTGCAAAACCACAAGATGTGCATGCAAATGGTGCTTTTTGCAGAACGCGCACGTGGATTTCTACCAAGCGACGTGCTAAGCATGCCGATGCTGCTCTTTTTAGCACCCGCGCACGCATTTGTGCGAAAACGCGTTTTAAGCATGCACATGCATCTTTTGGTAGACGCGGATGAAGTTTTCTGCAAAACCACAAGATGTGCATGCAAATGGTGCTTTTTGCAGAACGCGCACGTGGATTTCTACCAAACAACGTGCTAAGCATGCCGATGCTGCTCTTTTTAGCACCCGCGCACGCATTTGTGCGAAAACGCGTTTTAAGCATGCACATGCATCTTTTGGTAGACGCGGATGAAGTTTTCTGCAAAACAACAAGATGTGCATGCAAATGGTGCTTTTTGCAGAACGCGCACGTGGATTTCTACCAAACGACGTGCTAAGCATGCCGATGCTGCTCTTTTTAGCACCCGCGCACGCATTTGTGCGAAAACGCGTTTTAAGCATGCACATGCATCTTTTGGTAGACGCGGATGAAGTTTTCTGCAAAACCACAAGATGTGCATGCAAATGGTGCTTTTTGCAGAACGCGCACGTGGATTTCTACCAAACGACGTGCTAAGCATGCCGATGCTGCTCTTTTTAGCACCCGCGCACGCATTTGTGCGAAAACGCGTTTTAAGCATGCACATGCATCTTTTGGTAGACGCGGATGAAGTTTTCTGCAAAACCACAAGATGTGCATGCAAATGGTGCTTTTTGCAGAACGCGCACGTGGATTTCTACCAAACGACGTGCTAAGCATGCCGATGCTGCTCTTTTTAGCACCCGCGCACGGATTTGTGCGAAAACGCGTTTTAAGCATGCACATGCATCTTTGGTAGACGCGGATGAAGTTTTCTGCAAAACCACAAGATATGCATGCAAATGGTGCTTTTGGCAGAACGCGCACGTGGATTTCTACCAAACGACGTGCTAAGCATGCCGATGCTGCTCTTTTTAGCACCCGCGCACGCATTTGTGCGAAAACGCGTTTTAAGCATGCACATGCATCTTTTGGTAGACGCGGATGAAGTTTTCTGCAAAACCACAAGATGTGCATGCAAATGGTGCTTTTTGCAGAACGCGCTCGTGGATTTCTACCAAACGACGTGCTAAGCATGCCGATGCTGCTCTTTTTAGCACCCGCGCACGCATTTGTGCGAAAACGCGTTTTAAGCATGCACATGCATCTTTTGGTAGACGCGGATGAAGTTTTCTGCAAAACCACAAGATGTGCATGCAAATGGTGCTTTTTGCAGAACGCGCACGTGGATTTCTACCAAACGACGTGCTAGGCATGCCGATGCTGCTCTTTTTAGCACCCGCGCACGGATTTGTGCGAAAACGCGTTTTAAGCATGCACATGCATCTTTTGGTAGACGCGGATGAAGTTTTCTGCAAAACCACAAGATGTGCATGCAAATGGTGCTTTTGGCAGAACGCGCACGTGGATTTCTACCAAACGACGTGCTAAGCATGCCGATGCTGCTCTTTTTAGCACCCGCGCACGCATTTGTGCGAAAACGCGTTTTAAGCATGCACATGCATCTTTTGGTAGACGCGGATGAAGTTTTCTGCAAAACCGCAAGATGTGCATGCAAATGGTGCTTTTTGCAGAACGCGCACGTGGATTTCTACCAAACGACGTGCTAAGCATGCCGATGCTGCTCTTTTTAGCACCCGCGCACGCATTTGTGCGAAAACGCGTTTTAAGCATGCACATGCATCTTTTGGTAGACGCGGATGAAGTTTTCTGCAAAACCACAAGATGTGCATGCAAATGGTGCTTTTGGCAGAACGCGCACGTGGATTTCTACCAAACGACGTGCTAAGCATGCCGATGCTGCTCTTTTTAGCACCCGCGCACGCATTTGTGCGAAAACGCGTTTTAAGCATGCACATGCATCTTTTGGTAGACGCGGATGAAAATTTCTGCAAAACCACAAGATGTGCATGCAAATGGTGCTTTTTGCAGAACGCGCACGTGGATTTCTACCAAAATACGTGCTAAGCATGCCGATGCTGCTCTTTTTAGCCCCCGCGCACGCATTTGAGCGAAAACGCGTTTTAAGCATGCACATGCATCTTTTGGTAGACGCGGATGAAGTTTTCTGCAAAACCACAAGATGTGCATGCAAATGGTGCTTTTTGCAGAAAGCGCACATGGATTTCTACCAAACGACGTGCTAAGCTTGCCGATGCTGCTCTTTTTAGCACCCGCGCACGGATTTGTGCGAAAACGCGTTTTGAGCATGCACATGCATCTTTTGGTAGACGCGGATGAAGTTTTCTGCAAAACCACAAGATGTGCATGCAAATGGTGCTTTTGGCAGAACGCGCACGTGGATTTCTACCAAACGACGTGCTAAGCATGCCGATGCTGCTCTTTTTAGCACCCGCGCACGCATTTGTGCGAAAACGCGTTTTAAGCATGCACATGCATCTTTTGGTAGACGCGGATGAAGTTTTCTGCAAAACCACAAGATGTGCATGCAAATGGTGCTTTTTGCAGAACGCGCACGTGGATTTCTACCAAACGACGTGCTAAGCATGCCGATGCTGCTCTTTTTTGCACCCGCGCACGGATTTGTGCGAAAACGCGTTTTAAGCATGCACATGCATCTTTTGGTAGACGCGGATGAAGTTTTCTGCAAAACCACAAGATGTGCATGCAAATGGTGCTTTTGGCAGAACGCGCACGTGGATTTCTACCAAACGACGTGCTAAGCATGCCGATGCTGCTCTTTTTAGCACCCGCGCACGCATTTGTGCGAAAACGCGTTTTAAGCATGCACATGCATCTTTTGGTAGACGCGGATGAAGTTTTCTGCAAAACCACAAGATGTGCATGCAAATGGTGCTTTTTGCAGAAAGCGCACGTGGATTTCTACCAAACGACGTGCTAAGCTTGCCGATGCTGCTCTTTTTAGCACCCGCGCACGGATTTGTGCGAAAACGCGTTTTAAGCATGCACATGCATCTTTTGGTAGACGCGGATGAAGTTTTCTGCAAAACCACAAGATGTGCATGCAAATGGTGCTTTTTGCAGAACGCGCACGTGGATTTCTACCAAACGACGTGCTAAGCAATCCGATGCTGCTCTTTTTAGCACCCGCGCACGGATTTGTGCGAAAACGCGTTTTAAGCATGCACATGCATCTTTTGGTAGACGCGGATGAAGTTTTCTGCAAAACCACAAGATGTGCATGCAAATGGTGCTTTTGGCAGAACGCGCACGTGGATTTCTACCAAACGACGTGCTAAGCATGCCGATGCTGCTCTTTTTAGCACCCGCGCACGCATTTGTGCGAAAACGCGTTTTAAGCATGCACATGCATCTTTTGGTAGACGCGGATGAAGTTTTCTGCAAAAGCACAAGATGTGCATGCAAATGGTGCTTTTTGCAGAACGCGCACGTGGATTTCTACCAAACGACGTGCTAAGCTTGCCGATGCTGCTCTTTTTAGCACCCGCGCACGCATTTGTGCGAAAACGCGTTTTAAGCATGCACATGCATCTTTTGGTAGACGCGGATGAAGTTTTCTGCAAAACCACAAGATGTGCATGCAAATGGTGCTTTTTGCAGAACGCGCACGTGGATTTCTACCAAACGACGTGCTAAGCATGCCGATGCTGCTCTTTTTAGCACCCGCGCACGGATTTGTGCGAAAACGCGTTTTAAGCATGCACATGCATCTTTTGGTAGACGCGGATGAAGTTTTCTGCAAAACCACAAGATGTGCATGCAAATGGTGCTTTTTGCAGAACGCGCACGTGGATTTCTACCAAACGACGTGCTAAGCATGCCGATGCTGCTCTTTTTAGCACCCGCGCACGCATTTGTGCGAAAACGCGTTTTAAGCATGCACATGCATCTTTTGGTAGACGCGGATGAAGTTTTCTGCAAAACCACAAGATGTGCATGCAAATGGTGCTTTTTGCAGAACGTGCACGTGGATTTCTACCAAACGACGTGCTAAGCTTGCCGATGCTGCTCTTTTTAGCACCCGCGCACGGATTTGTGCGAAAACGCGTTTTAAGCATGCACATGCATCTTTTGGTAGACGCGGATGAAGTTTTCTGCAAAACCACAAGATGTGCATGCAAATGTTGCTTTTGGCAGAACGCGCACGTGGATTTCTACCAAACGACGTGCTAAGCATGCCGATGCTGCTCTTTTTAGCACCCGCGCACGCATTTGTGCGAAAACGCGTTTTAAGCATGCACATGCATCTTTTGGTAGACGCGGATGAAGTTTTCTGCAAAACCACAAGATGTGCATGCAAATGGTGCTTTTTGCAGAACGCGCACGTGCATTTCTACCAAACGACGTGCTAAGCATGCCGATGCTGCTCTTTTTAGCACCCGCGCACGGATTTGTGCGAAAACGCGTTTTAAGCATGCACATGCATCTTTTGGTAGACGCGGATGAAGTTTTCTGCAAAACCACAAGATGTGCATGCAAATGGTGCTTTTGGCAGAACGTGCACGTGGATTTCTACCAAACGACGTGCTAAGCATGCCGATGCTGCTCTTTTTAGCACCCGCGCACGCATTTGTGCGAAAACGCGTTTTAAGCATGCACATGCATCTTTTGGTAGACGCGGATGAAGTTTTCTGCAAAACCACAAGATGTGCATGCAAATGGTGCTTTTTGCAGAACGCGCACGTGGATTTCTACCAAACGACGTGCTAAGCATGCCGATGCTGCTCTTTTTAGCACCCGCGCACGGATTTGTGCGAAAACGCGTTTTAAGCATGCACATGCATCTTTTGGTAGATGCGGATGAAGTTTTCTGCAAAACCACAAGATGTGCATGCAAATGGTGCTTTTGGCAGAACGCGCACGTGGATTTCTACCAAACGACGTGCTAAGCATGCCGATGCTGCTCTTTTTAGCACCCGCGCACGGATTTGTGCGAAAACGCGTTTTAAGCATGCACATGCATCTTTTGGTAGACTCGGATGAAGTTTTCTGCAAAACCACAAGATGTGCATGCAAATGGTGCTTTTGGCAGAACGCGCACGTGGATTTCTACCAAACGACGTGCTAAGCATGCCGATGCTGCTCTTTTTAGCACCCGCGCACGCATTTGTGCGAAAACGCGTTTTAAGCATGCACATGCATCTTTTGGTAGACGCGGATGAAGTTTTCTGCAAAACCACAAGATGTGCATGCAAATGGTGCTTTTTGCAGAACGCGCTCGTGGATTTCTACAAAACGACGTGCTAAGCATGCCGATGCTGCTCTATTTAGCACCCGCGCACGAATTTGTGCGAAAACGCGTTTTAAGCATGCACATGCATCTTTTGGTAGACGCGGATGAAGTTTTCTGCAAAACCACAAGATGTGCATGCAAATGGTGCTTTTTGCAGAACGCGCACGTGGATTTCTACCAAACGACGTGCTAGGCATGCCGATGCTGCTCTTTTTAGCACCCGCGCACGGATTTGTGCGAAAACGCGTTTTAAGCATGCACATGCATCTTTTGGTAGACGCGGATGAAGTTTTCTGCAAAACCACAAGATGTGCATGCAAATGGTGCTTTTGGCAGAACGCGCACGTGGATTTCTACCAAACGACGTGCTAAGCATGCCGATGCTGCTCTTTTTAGCACCCGCGCACGCATTTGTGCGAAAACGCGTTTTAAGCATGCACATGCATCTTTTGGTAGACGCGGATGAAGTTTTCTGCAAAACCGCAAGATGTGCATGCAAATGGTGCTTTTTGCAGAACGCGCACGTGGAATTCTACCAAACGACGTGCTAAGCATGCCGATGCTGCTCTTTTTAGCACCCGCGCACGCATTTGTGCGAAAACGCGTTTTAAGCATGCACATGCATCTTTTGGTAGACGCGGATGAAGTTTTCTGCAAAACCACAAGATGTGCATGCAAATGGTGCTTTTGGCAGAACGCGCACGTGGATTTCTACCAAACGACGTGCTAAGCATGCCGATGCTGCTCTTTTTAGCACCCGCGCACGCATTTGTGCGAAAACGCGTTTTAAGCATGCACATGCATCTTTTGGTAGACGCGGATGAAGTTTTCTGCAAAACCACAAGATGTGCATGCAAATGGTGCTTTTTGCAGAAAGCGCACATGGATTTCTACCAAACGACGTGCTAAGCTTGCCGATGCTGCTCTTTTTAGCACCCGCGCACGGATTTCTGCGAAAACGCGTTTTGAGCATGCACATGCATCTTTTGGTAGACGCGGATGAAGTTTTCTGCAAAACCACAAGATGTGCATGCAAATGGTGCTTTTGGCAGAACGCGCACGTGGATTTCTACCAAACGACGTGCTAAGCATGCCGATGCTGCTCTTTTTAGCACCCGCGCACGCATTTGTGCGAAAACGCGTTTTAAGCATGCACATGCATCTTTTGGTAGACGCGGATGAAGTTTTCTGCAAAACCACAAGATGTGCATGCAAATGGTGCTTTTTGCAGAACGCGCACGTGGATTTCTACCAAACGACGTGCTAAGCATGCCGATGCTGCTCTTTTTAGCACCCGCGCACGGATTTGTGCGAAAACGCGTTTTAAGCATGCACATGCATCTTTTGGTAGACGCGGATGAAGTTTTCTGCAAAACCACAAGATGTGCATGCAAATGGTGCTTTTGGCAGAACGCGCACGTGGATTTCTACCAAACGACGTGCTAAGCATGCCGATGCTGCTCTTTTTAGCACCCGCGCACGCATTTGTGCGAAAACGCGTTTTAAGCATGCACATGCATCTTTTGGTAGACGCGGATGAAGTTTTCTGCAAAACCACAAGATGTGCATGCAAATGGTGCTTTTTGCAGAAAGCGCACGTGGATTTCTACCAAACGACGTGCTAAGCTTGCCGATGCTGCTCTTTTTAGCACCCGCGCACGGATTTGTGCGAAAACGCGTTTTAAGCATGCACATGCATCTTTTGGTAGACGCGGATGAAGTTTTCTGCAAAACCACAAGATGTGCATGCAAATGGTGCTTTTTGCAGAACGCGCACGTGGATTTCTACCAAACGACGTGCTAAGCAATCCGATGCTGCTCTTTTTAGCACCCGCGCACGGATTTGTGCGAAAACGCGTTTTAAGCATGCACATGCATCTTTTGGTAGACGCGGATGAAGTTTTCTGCAAAACCACAAGATGTGCATGCAAATGGTGCTTTTGGCAGAACGCGCACGTGGATTTCTACCAAACGACGTGCTAAGCATGCCGATGCTGCTCTTTTTAGCACCCGCGCACGCATTTGTGCGAAAACGCGTTTTAAGCATGCACATGCATCTTTTGGTAGACGCGGATGAAGTTTTCTGCAAAACCACAAGATGTGCATGCAAATGGTGCTTTTTGCAGAACGCGCACGTGGATTTCTAGCAAACGACGTGCTAAGCTTGCCGATGCTGCTCTTTTTAGCACCCGCGCACGCATTTGTGCGAAAACGCGTTTTAAGCATGCACATGCATCTTTTGGTAGACGCGGATGAAGTTTTCCGCAAAACCACAAGATGTGCATGCAAATGGTGCTTTTTGCAGAACGCGCACGTGGATTTCTACCAAACGACGTGCTAAGCATGCCGATGCTGCTCTTTTTAGCACCCGCGCACGGATTTGTGCGAAAACGCGTTTTAAGCATGCACATGCATCTTTTGGTAGACGCGGATGAAGTTTTCTGCAAAACCACAAGATGTGCATGCAAATGGTGCTTTTTGCAGAACGCGCACGTGGATTTCTACCAAACGACGTGCTAAGCATGCCGATGCTGCTCTATTTAGCACCCGCGCACGCATTTGTGCGAAAACGCGTTTTAAGCATGCACATGCATCTTTTGGTAGACGCGTATGAAGTTTTCTGCAAAACCACAAGATGTGCATGCAAATGGTGCTTTTTGCAGAACGCGCACGTGGATTTCTACCAAACGACGTGCTAAGCTTGCCGATGCTGCTCTTTTTAGCACCCGCGCACGGATTTGTGCGAAAACGCGTTTTAAGCATGCACATGCATCTTTTGGTAGACGCGGATGAAGTTTTCTGCAAAACCACAAGATGTGCATGCAAATGGTGCTTTTGGCAGAACGCGCACGTGGATTTCTACCAAACGACGTGCTAAGCATGCCGATGCTGCTCTTTTTAGCACCCGCGCACGCATTTGTGCGAAAACGCGTTTTAAGCATTCACATGCATCTTTTGGTAGACGCGGATGAAGTTTTCTGCAAAACCACAAGATGTGCATGCAAATGGTGCTTTTTGCAGAACGCGCACGTGGATTTCTACCAAACGACGTGCTAAGCATGCCGATGCTGCTCTTTTTAGCACCCGCGCACGGATTTGTGCGAAAACGCGTTTTAAGCATGCACATGCATCTTTTGGTAGACGCGGATGAAGTTTTCTGCAAAACCACAAGATGTGCATGCAAATGGTGCTTTTGGCAGAACGTGCACGTGGATTTCTACCAAACGACGTGCTAAGCATGCCGATGCTGCTCTTTTTAGCACCCGCGCACGGATTTGTGCGAAAACGCGTTTTAAGCATGCACATGCATCTTTTGGTAGACGCGGATGAAGTTTTCTGCAAAACCACAAGATGTGCATGCAAATGGTGCTTTTGGCAGAACGCGCACGTGGATTTCTACCAAACGACGTGCTAAGCATGCCGATGCTGCTCTTTTTAGCACCCGCGCACGGATTTGTGCGAAAACGCGTTTTAGCATGCACATGCATCTTTTGGTAGACTCGGATGAAGTTTTCTGCAAAACCACGAGATGTGCATGCAAATGGTGCTTTTGGCAGAACGCGCACGTGGATTTCTACCAAACGACGTGCTAAGCATGCCGATGCTGCTCTTTTTAGCACCCGCGCACGCATTTGTGCGAAAACGCGTTTTAAGCATGCACATGCATCTTTTGGTAGACGCGGATGAAGTTTTCTGCAAAACCACAAGATATGCATGCAAATGGTGCTTTTTGCAGAAAGCGCACGTGGATTTCTACCAAACGACGTGCTAAGCTTGCCGATGCTGCTCTTTTTAGCATCCGCGCACGGATTTGTGCGAAAACGCGTTTTAAGCATGCACATGCATCTTTTGGTAGACGCGGATGAAGTTTTCTGCAAGACCACAAGATGTGCATGCAAATGGTGCTTTTGGCAGAACGCGCACGTGGATTTCTACCAAACGACGTGCTAAGCATGCCGATGCTGCTCTTTTTAGCACCCGCGCACGCATTTGTGCGAAAACGCGTTCAAAGCATGCACATGCATCTTTTGGTAGACGCGGATGAAGTTTTCTGCAAAACCACAAGATGTGCATGCAAATGGTGCTTTTTGCATAACGCGCACGTGGATTTCTACCAAACGACGTGCTAAGCATGCCGATGCTGCTCTTTTTAGCACCCGCGCACGGATTTGTGCGAAAACACGTTTTAAGCATGCACATGCATCTTTTGGTAGACGCGGATGAAGTTTTCTGCAAAACCACAAGATGTGCATGCAAATGGTGCTTTTGGCAGAACGCGCACGTGGATTTCTACCAAACGATGTGCTAAGCATGCCGATGCTGCTCTTTTTAGCACCCGCGCACGGATTTGTGCGAAAACACGTTTTAAGCATGCACATGCATCTTTTGGTAGACGCGGATGAAGTTTTCTGCAAAACCACAATATGTGCATGCAAATGGTGCTTTTGGCAGAACGCGCACGTGGATTTCTACCAAACGACGTGCTAAGCATGCCGATGCTGCTCTTTTTAGCACCCGCGCACGCATTTGTGCGAAAACGCGTTTTAAGCATGCACATGCATCTTTTGGTAGACGCGGATGAAGTTTTCTGCAAAACCACAAGATGTGCATGCAAATGGTGCTTTTTGCAGAACGCGCACGTGGATTTCTACCAAACGACGTGCTAAGCATGCCGATGCTGCTCTTTTTAGCACCCGCGCACGCATTTGTGCGAAAACGCGTTTTAAGCATGCACATGCATCTTTTGGTAGACGCGGATGAAGTTTTCTGCAAAACCACAAGATGTGCATGCAAATGGTGCTTTTTGCAGAAAGCGCACGTGGATTTCTACCAAACGACGTGCTAAGCTTGCCGATGCTGCTCTTTTTAGCACCCGCGCACGGATTTGTGCGAAAACGCGTTTTACGCATGCACATGCATCTTTTGGTAGACGCGGATGAAGTTTTCTGCAAGACCACAAGATGTGCATGCAAATGGTGCTTTTGGCAGAACGCGCACGTGGATTTCTACCAAACGACGTGCTAAGCATGCCGATGCTGCTCTTTTTAGCACCCGCGAACGCATTTGTGCGAAAACGCGTTTTAAGCATGCACATGCATCTTTTGGTAGACGCGGATGAAGTTTTCTGCAAAACCACAAGATGTGCATGCAAATGGTGCTTTTTGCAGAACGCGCACGTGGATTTCTACCAAACGACGTGCTAAGCTTGCCGATGCTGCTCTTTTTAGCACCCGCGCACGCATTTGTGCGAAAACGCGTTTTAAGCATGCACATGCATCTTTTGGTAGACGCGGATGAAGTTTTCTGCAAAACCACAAGATGTGCATGCAAATGGTGCTTTTTGCAGAACGCGCACGTGGATTTCTACCAAACGACGTGCTAAGCATGCCGATGCTGCTCTTTTTAGCACCCGCGCACGGATTTGTGCGAAAACGCGTTTTAAGCATGCACATGCATCTTTTGGTAGACGCGGATGAAGTTTTCTGCAAAACCACAAGATGTGCATGCAAATGGTGCTTTTTGCAGAACGCGCACGTGGATTTCTACCAAACGACGTGCTAAGCATGCCGATGCTGCTCTTTTTAGCACCCGCGCACGCATTTGTGCGAAAACGCGTTTTAAGCATGCACATGCATCTTTTGGTAGACGCGGATGAAGTTTTCTGCAAAACCACAAGATGTGCATGCAAATGGTGCTTTTTGCAGAACGCGCACGTGGATTTCTACCAAACGACGTGCTAAGCTTGCCGATGCTGCTCTTTTTAGCACCCGCGCACGGATTTGTGCGAAAACGCGTTTTAAGCATGCACATGCATCTTTTGGTAGACGCGGATGAAGTTTTCTGCAAAACCACGAGATGTGCATGCAAATGGTGCTTTTGGCAGAACGCGCACGTGGATTTCTACCAAACGACGTGCTAAGCATGCCGATGCTGCTCTTTTTAGCACCCGCGCACGGATTTGTGCGAAAACGCGTTTTAAGCATGCACATGCATCTTTTGGTAGACGCGGATGAAGTTTTCTGCAAAACCACAAGATGTGCATGCAAATGGTGCTTTTGGCAGAACGCGCACGTGGATTTCTACCAAACGACGTGCTAAGCATGCCGATGCTGCTCTTTTTAGCACCCGCGCACGCATTTGTGCGAAAACGCGTTTTAAGCATGCACATGCATCTTTTGGTAGACGCGGATGAAGTTTTCTGCAAAACCACAAGATGTGCATGCAAATGGTGCTTTTTGCAGAACGCGCTCGTGGATTTCTACCAAACGACGTGCTAAGCATGCCGATGCTGCTCTTTTTAGCACCCGCGCACGCATTTGTGCGAAAACGCGTTTTAAGCATGCACATGCATCTTTTGGTAGACGCGGATGAAGTTTTCTGCAAAACCACAAGATGTGCATGCAAATGGTGCTTTTTGCAGAACGCGCTCGTGGATTTCTACCAAACGACGTGCTAAGCATGCCGATGCTGCTCTTTTTAGCACCCGCGCACGGATTTGTGCGAAAACGCGTTTTAAGCATGCACATGCATCTTTCTGTAGACGCGGATGAAGTTTTCTGCAAAACCACAAGATGTGCATGCAAATGGTGCTTTTGGCAGAACGCGCACGTGGATTTCTACCAAACGACGTGCTAAGCATGCCGATGCTGCTCTTTTTAGCACCCGCGCACGCATTTGTGCGAAAACGCGTTTTAAGCATGCACATGCATCTTTTGGTAGACGCGGATGAAGTTTTCTGCAAAACCACAAGATGTGCATGCAAATGGTGCTTTTTGCAGAACGCGCACGTGGATTTCTACCAAACGACGTGCTAAGCATGCCGATGCTGCTCTTTTTAGCACCCGCGCACGCATTTGTGCGAAAACGCGTTTTAAGCATGCACATGCATCTTTTGGTAGACGCGGATGAAGTTTTCTGCAAAACCACAAGATGTGCATGCAAATGGTGCTTTTTGCAGAACGCGCACGTGGATTTCTACCAAACGACGTGCTAAGCTTGCCGATGCTGCTCTTTTTAGCACCCGCGCACGGATTTGTGCGAAAACGCGTTTTAAGCATGCACATGCATCTTTTGGTAGACGCGGATGAAGTTTTCTGCAAAACCACAAGATGTGCATGCAAATGGTGCTTTTGGCAGAACGCGCACGTGGATTTCTACCAAACGACGTGCTAAGCATGCCGATGCTGCTCTTTTTAGCACCCGCGCACGCATTTCTGCGAAAAAGCGCTTTAAGCATGCACATGCATCTTTTGGTAGACGCGGATGAAATTTTCTGCAAAACCACAAGATGTGCATGCAAATGGTGCTTTTTGCAGAACGCGCACGTGGATTTCTACCAAGCGACGTGCTAAGCATGCCGATGCTGCTCTTTTTAGCACCCGCGCACGCATTTGTGCGAAAACGCGTTTTAAGCATGCACATGCATCTTTTGGTAGACGCGGATGAAGTTTTCTGCAAAACCACAAGATGTGCATGCAAATGGTGCTTTTTGCAGAACGCGCACGTGGATTTCTACCAAACAACGTGCTAAGCATGCCGATGCTGCTCTTTTTAGCACCCGCGCACGCATTTGTGCGAAAACGCGTTTTAAGCATGCACATGCATCTTTTGGTAGACGCGGATGAAGTTTTCTGCAAAAGCACAAGATGTGCATGCAAATGGTGCTTTTTGCAGAACGCGCACGTGGATTTCTACCAAGCGACGTGCTAAGCATGCCGATGCTGCTCTTTTTAGCACCCGCGCACGCATTTGTGCGAAAACGCGTTTTAAGCATGCACATGCATCTTTTGGTAGACGCGGATGAAGTTTTCTGCAAAACCACAAGATGTGCATGCAAATGGTGCTTTTTGCAGAACGCGCACGTGGATTTCTACCAAACAACGTGCTAAGCATGCCGATGCTGCTCTTTTTAGCACCCGCGCACGCATTTGTGCGAAAACGCGTTTTAAGCATGCACATGCATCTTTTGGTAGACGCGGATGAAGTTTTCTGCAAAACAACAAGATGTGCATGCAAATGGTGCTTTTTGCAGAACGCGCACGTGGATTTCTACCAAACGACGTGCTAAGCATGCCGATGCTGCTCTTTTTAGCACCCGCGCACGGATTTGTGCGAAAACGCGTTTTAAGCATGCACATGCATCTTTTTCTAGACGCGGATGAAGTTTTCTGCAAAACCACAAGATGTGCATGCAAATGGTGCTTTTGGCAGAACGCGCACGTGGATTTCTACCAAACGACGTGCTAAGCATGCCGATGCTGCTCTTTTTAGCACCCGCGCACGCATTTGTGCGAAAACGCATTTTAAGCATGCACATGCATCTTTTGGTAGACGCGGATGAAGTTTTCTGCAAAACCACAAGATGTGCATGCAAATGGTGCTTTTGGCAGAACGCGCACGTGGATTTCTACCAAGCGACGTGCTAAGCATGCCGATGCTGCTCTTTTTAGCACCCGCGCACGCATTTGTGCGAAAACGCGTTTTAAGCATGCACATGCATCTTTTGGTAGACGCGGATGAAGTTTTCTGCAAAACCACAAGATGTGCATGCAAATGGTGCTTTTTGGAGAACGCGCACGTGGATTTCTACCAAACAACGTGCTAAGCATGCCGATGCTGCTCTTTTTAGCACCCGCGCACGCATTTGTGCGAAAACGCGTTTTAAGCATGCACATGCATCTTTTGGTAGACGCGGATGAAGTTTTCTGCAAAAGCACAAGATGTGCATGCAAATGGTGCTTTTTGCAGAACGCGCACGTGGATTTCTACCAAGCGACGTGCTAAGCATGCCGATGCTGCTCTTTTTAGCACCCGCGCACGCATTTGTGCGAAAACGCGTTTTAAGCATGCACATGCATCTTTTGGTAGACGCGGATGAAGTTTTCTGCAAAACCACAAGATGTGCATGCAAATGGTGCTTTTTGCAGAACGCGCACGTGGATTTCTACCAAACAACGTGCTAAGCATGCCGATGCTGCTCTTTTTAGCACCCGCGCACGCATTTGTGCGAAAAGGCGTTTTAAGCATGCACATGCATCTTTTGGTAGACGCGGATGAAGTTTTCTGCAAAACAACAAGATGTGCATGCAAATGGTGCTTTTTGCAGAACGCGCACGTGGATTTCTACCAAACGACGTGCTAAGCATGCCGATGCTGCTCTTTTTAGCACCCGCGCACGGATTTGTGCGAAAACGCGTTTTAAGCATGCACATGCATCTTTTTCTAGACGCGGATGAAGTTTTCTGCAAAACCACAAGATGTGCATGCAAATGGTGCTTTTGGCAGAACGCGCACGTGGATTTCTACCAAACGACGTGCTAAGCATGCCGATGCTGCTCTTTTTAGCACCCGCGCACGCATTTGTGCGAAAACGCGTTTTAAGCATGCACATGCATCTTTTGGTAGACGCGGATGAAGTTTTCTGCAAAACCACAAGATGTGCATGCAAATGGTGCTTTTTGCAGAACGCGCTCGTGGATTTCTACCAAACGACGTGCTAAGCATGCCGATGCTGCTCTTTTTAGCACCCGCGCACGCATTTGTGCGAAAACGCGTTTTAAGCATGCACATGCATCTTTTGGTAGACGCGGATGAAGTTTTCTGCAAAACCACAAGATGTGCATGCAAATGGTGCTTTTTGCAGAACGCGCACGTGGATTTCTACCAAACGACGTGCTAAGCATGCCGATGCTGCTCTTTTTAGCACCCGCGCACGGATTTGTGCGAAAACGCGTTTTAAGCATGCACATGCATCTTTTGGTAGACGCGGATGAAGTTTTCTGCAAAACCACAAGATATGCATGCAAATGGTGCTTTTGGCAGAACGCGCACGTGGATTTCTACCAAACGACGTGCTAAGCATGCCGATGCTGCTCTTTTTAGCACCCGCGCACGCATTTGTGCGAAAACGCGTTTTAAGCATGCACATGCATCTTTTGGTAGACGCGGATGAAGTTTTCTGCAAAACCACAAGATGTGCATGCAAATGGTGCTTTTTGCAGAACGCGCTCGTGGATTTCTACCAAACGACGTGCTAAGCATGCCGATGCTGCTCTTTTTAGCACCCGCACACGCATTTGTGCGAAAACGCGTTTTAAGCATGCACATGCATCTTTTGGTAGACGCGGATGAAGTTTTCTGCAAAACCACAAGATGTGCATGCAAATGGTGCTTTTTGCAGAACGCGCACGTGGATTTCTACCAATCGACGTGCTAGGCATGCCGATGCTGCTCTTTTTAGCACCCGCGCACGGATTTGTGCGAAAACGCGTTTTAAGCATGCACATGCATCTTTTGGTAGACGCGGATGAAGTTTTCTGCAAAACCACAAGATGTGCATGCAAATGGTGCTTTTGGCAGAACGCGCACGTGGATTTCTACCAAACGACGTGCTAAGCATGCCGATGCTGCTCTTTTTAGCACCCGCGCACGCATTTGTGCGAAAACGCGTTTTAAGCATGCACATGCATCTTTTGGTAGACGCGGATGAAGTTTTCTGCAAAACCACAAGATGTGCATGCAAATGGTGCTTTTTGCAGAACGCGCACGTGGATTTCTACCAAACGACGTGCTAAGCATGCCGATGCTGCTCTTTTTAGCACCCGCGCACGCATTTGTGCGAAAACGCGTTTTAAGCATGCACATGCATCTTTTGGTAGACGCGGATGAAGTTTTCTGCAAAACCGCAAGATGTGCATGCAAATGGTGCTTTTTGCAGAACGCGCACGTGGATTTCTACCAAACGACGTGCTAAGCATGCCGATGCTGCTCTTTTTAGCACCCGCGCACGCATTTGTGCGAAAACGCGTTTTAAGCATGCACATGCATCTTTTGGTAGACGCGGATGAAGTTTTCTGCAAAACCACAAGATGTGCATGCAAATGGTGCTTTTGGCAGAACGCGCACGTGGATTTCTACCAAACGACGTGCTAAGCATGCCGATGCTGCTCTTTTTAGCACCCGCGCACGGATTTGTGCGAAAACGCGTTTTAAGCATGCACATGCATCTTTTTCTAGACGCGGATGAAGTTTTCTGCAAAACCACAAGATGTGCATGCAAATGGTGCTTTTGGCAGAACGCGCACGTGGATTTCTACCAAACGACGTGCTAAGCATGCCGATGCTGCTCTTTTTAGCACCCGCGCACGCATTTGTGCGAAAACGCGTTTTAAGCATGCACATGCATCTTTTGGTAGACGCGGATGAAGTTTTCTGCAAAACCACAAGATGTGCATGCAAATGGTGCTTTTTGCAGAACGCGCTCGTGGATTTCTACCAAACGACGTGCTAAGCATGCCGATGCTGCTCTTTTTAGCACCCGCGCACGCATTTGTGCGAAAACGCGTTTTAAGCATGCACATGCATCTTTTGGTAGACGCGGATGAAGTTTTCTGCAAAACCACAAGATGTGCATGCAAATGGTGCTTTTTGCAGAACGCGCACGTGGATTTCTACCAAACGACGTGCTAAGCATGCCGATGCTGCTCTTTTTAGCACCCGCGCACGGATTTGTGCGAAAACGCGTTTTAAGCATGCACATGCATCTTTTGGTAGACGCGGATGAAGTTTTCTGCAAAACCACAAGATATGCATGCAAATGGTGCTTTTGGCAGAACGCGCACGTGGATTTCTACCAAACGACGTGCTAAGCATGCCGATGCTGCTCTTTTTAGCACCCGCGCACGCATTTGTGCGAAAACGCGTTTTAAGCATGCACATGCATCTTTTGGTAGACGCGGATGAAGTTTTCTGCAAAACCACAAGATGTGCATGCAAATGGTGCTTTTTGCAGAACGCGCTCGTGGATTTCTACCAAACGACGTGCTAAGCATGCCGATGCTGCTCTTTTTAGCACCCGCACACGCATTTGTGCGAAAACGCGTTTTAAGCATGCACATGCATCTTTTGGTAGACGCGGATGAAGTTTTCTGCAAAACCACAAGATGTGCATGCAAATGGTGCTTTTTGCAGAACGCGCACGTGGATTTCTACCAAACGACGTGCTAGGCATGCCGATGCTGCTCTTTTTAGCACCCGCGCACGGATTTGTGCGAAAACGCGTTTTAAGCATGCACATGCATCTTTTGGTAGACGCGGATGAAGTTTTCTGCAAAACCACAAGATGTGCATGCAAATGGTGCTTTTGGCAGAACGCGCACGTGGATTTCTACCAAACGACGTGCTAAGCATGCCGATGCTGCTCTTTTTAGCACCCGCGCACGGATTTGTGCGAAAACGCGTTTTAAGCATGCACATGCATCTTTTGGTAGACGCGGATGAAGTTTTCTGCAAAACCACAAGATATGCATGCAAATGGTGCTTTTGGCAGAACGCGCACGTGGATTTCTACCAAACGACGTGCTAAGCATGCCGATGCTGCTCTTTTTAGCACCCGCGCACGCATTTGTGCGAAAACGCGTTTTAAGCATGCACATGCATCTTTTGGTAGACGCGGATGAAGTTTTCTGCAAAACCACAAGATGTGCATGCAAATGGTGCTTTTTGCAGAACGCGCTCGTGGATTTCTACCAAACGACGTGCTAAGCATGCCGATGCTGCTCTTTTTAGCACCCGCACACGCATTTGTGCGAAAACGCGTTTTAAGCATGCACATGCATCTTTTGGTAGACGCGGATGAAGTTTTCTGCAAAACCACAAGATGTGCATGCAAATGGTGCTTTTTGCAGAACGCGCTCGTGGATTTCTACCAAACGACGTGCTAAGCATGCCGATGCTGCTCTTTTTAGCACCCGCGCACGCATTTGTGCGAAAACGCGTTTTAAGCATGCACATGCATCTTTTGGTAGACGCGGATGAAGTTTTCTGCAAAACCACAAGATGTGCATGCAAATGGTGCTTTTTGCAGAACGCGCACGTGGATTTCTACCAAACGACGTGCTAAGCATGCCGATGCTGCTCTTTTTAGCACCCGCGCACGGATTTGTGCGAAAACGCGTTTTAAGCATGCACATGCATCTTTTGGTAGACGCGGATGAAGTTTTCTGCAAAACCACAAGATATGCATGCAAATGGTGCTTTTGGCAGAACGCGCACGTGGATTTCTACCAAACGACGTGCTAAGCATGCCGATGCTGCTCTTTTTAGCACCCGCGCACGCATTTGTGCGAAAACGCGTTTTAAGCATGCACATGCATCTTTTGGTAGACGCGGATGAAGTTTTCTGCAAAACCACAAGATGTGCATGCAAATGGTGCTTTTTGCAGAACGCGCTCGTGGATTTCTACCAAACGACGTGCTAAGCATGCCGATGCTGCTCTTTTTAGCACCCGCACACGCATTTGTGCGAAAACGCGTTTTAAGCATGCACATGCATCTTTTGGTAGACGCGGATGAAGTTTTCTGCAAAACCACAAGATGTGCATGCAAATGGTGCTTTTTGCAGAACGCGCACGTGGATTTCTACCAAACGACGTGCTAGGCATGCCGATGCTGCTCTTTTTAGCACCCGCGCACGGATTTGTGCGAAAACGCGTTTTAAGCATGCACATGCATCTTTTGGTAGACGCGGATGAAGTTTTCTGCAAAACCACAAGATGTGCATGCAAATGGTGCTTTTGGCAGAACGCGCACGTGGATTTCTACCAAACGACGTGCTAAGCATGCCGATGCTGCTCTTTTTAGCACCCGCGCACGCATTTGTGCGAAAACGCGTTTTAAGCATGCACATGCATCTTTTGGTAGACGCGGATGAAGTTTTCTGCAAAACCACAAGATGTGCATGCAAATGGTGCTTTTTGCAGAACGCGCACGTGGATTTCTACCAAACGACGTGCTAAGCATGCCGATGCTGCTCTTTTTAGCACCCGCGCACGCATTTGTGCGAAAACGCGTTTTAAGCATGCACATGCATCTTTTGGTAGACGCGGATGAAGTTTTCTGCAAAACCGCAAGATGTGCATGCAAATGGTGCTTTTTGCAGAACGCGCACGTGGATTTCTACCAAACGACGTGCTAAGCATGCCGATGCTGCTCTTTTTAGCACCCGCGCACGCATTTGTGCGAAAACGCGTTTTAAGCATGCACATGCATCTTTTGGTAGACGCGGATGAAGTTTTCTGCAAAACCACAAGATGTGCATGCAAATGGTGCTTTTGGCAGAACGCGCACGTGGATTTCTACCAAACGACGTGCTAAGCATGCCGATGCTGCTCTTTTTAGCACCCGCGCACGCATTTGTGCGAAAACGCGTTTTAAGCATGCACATGCATCTTTTGGTAGACGCGGATGAAGTTTTCTGCAAAACCACAAGATGTGCATGCAAATGGTGCTTTTTGCAGAACGCGCACGTGGATTTCTACCAAACGACGTGCTAAGCATGCCGATGCTGCTCTTTTTAGCACCCGCGCACGCATTTGTGCGAAAACGCGTTTTAAGCATGCACATGCATCTTTTGGTAGACGCGGATGAAGTTTTCTGCAAAACCACAAGATGTGCATGCAAATGGTGCTTTTTGCAGAAAGCGCACATGGATTTCTACCAAAGGACGTGCTAAGCTTGCCGATGCTGCTCTTTTTAGCACCCGCGCACGGATTTGTGCGAAAACGCGTTTTAAGCATGCACATGCATCTTTTGGTAGACGCGGATGAAGTTTTCTGCAAAACCACAAGATGTGCATGCAAATGGTGCTTTTGGCAGAACGCGCACGTGGATTTCTACCAAACGACGTGCTAAGCATGCCGATGCTGCTCTTTTTAGCACCCGCGCACGCATTTGTGCGAAAACGCGTTTTAAGCATGCACATGCATCTTTTGGTAGACGCGGATGAAGTTTTCTGCAAAACCACAAGATGTGCATGCAAATGGTGCTTTTTGCAGAACGCGCACGTGGATTTCTACCAAACGACGTGCTAAGCATGCCGATGCTGCTCTTTTTAGCACCCGCGCACGGATTTGTGCGAAAACGCGTTTTAAGCATGCACATGCATCTTTTGGTAGACGCGGATGAAGTTTTCTGCAAAACCACAAGATGTGCATGCAAATGGTGCTTTTGGCAGAACGCGCACGTGGATTTCTACCAAACGACGTGCTAAGCATGCCGATGCTGCTCTTTTTAGCACCCGCGCACGCATTTGTGCGAAAACGCGTTTTAAGCATGCACATGCATCTTTTGGTAGACGCGGATGAAGTTTTCTGCAAAACCACAAGATGTGCATGCAAATGGTGCTTTTTGCAGAAAGCGCACGTGGATTTCTACCAAACGACGTGCTAAGCTTGCCGATGCTGCTCTTTTTAGCACCCGCGCACGGATTTGTGCGAAAACGCGTTTTAAGCATGCACATGCATCTTTTGGTAGACGCGGATGAAGTTTTCTGCAAAACCACAAGATGTGCATGCAAATGGTGCTTTTGGCAGAACGCGCACGTGGATTTCTACCAAACGACGTGCTAAGCATGCCGATGCTGCTCTTTTTAGCACCCGCGCACGCATTTGTGCGAAAACGCGTTTTAAGCATGCACATGCATCTTTTGGTAGACGCGGATGAAGTTTTCTGCAAAACCACAAGATGTGCATGCAAATGGTGCTTTTTGCAGAACGCGCACGTGGATTTCTACCAAACGACGTGCTAAGCTTGCCGATGCTGCTCTTTTTAGCACCCGCGCACGCATTTGTGCGAAAACGCGTTTTAAGCATGCACATGCATCTTTTGGTAGACGCGGATGAAGTTTTCTGCAAAACCACAAGATGTGCATGCAAATGGTGCTTTTTGCAGAACGCGCACGTGGATTTCTACCAAACGACGTGCTAAGCATGCCGATGCTGCTCTTTTTAGCACCCGCGCACGGATTTGTGCGAAAACGCGTTTTAAGCATGCACATGCATCTTTTGGTAGACGCGGATGAAGTTTTCTGCAAAACCACAAGATGTGCATGCAAATGGTGCTTTTGGCAGAACGCGCACGTGGATTTCTACCAAACGACGTGCTAAGCATGCCGATGCTGCTCTTTTTAGCACCCGCGCACGCATTTGTGCGAAAACGCGTTTTAAGCATGCACATGCATCTTTTGGTAGACGCGGATGAAGTTTTCTGCAAAACCACAAGATGTGCATGCAAATGGTGCTTTTTGCAGAAAGCGCACGTGGATTTCTACCAAACGACGTGCTAAGCTTGCCGATGCTGCTCTTTTTAGCACCCGCGCACGGATTTGTGCGAAAACGCGTTTTAAGCATGCACATGCATCTTTTGGTAGACGCGGATGAAGTTTTCTGCAAAACCACAAGATGTGCATGCAAATGGTGCTTATGGCAGAACGCGCACGTGGATTTCTACCAAACGACGTGCTAAGCATGCCGATGCTGCTCTTTTTAGCACCCGCGCACGCATTTGTGCGAAAACGCGTTTTAAGCATGCACATGCATCTTTTGGTAGACGCGGATGAAGTTTTCTGCAAAACCACAAGATGTGCATGCAAATGGTGCTTTTTGCAGAACGCGCACGTGGATTTCTACCAAACGACGTGCTAAGCTTGCCGATGCTGCTCTTTTTAGCACCCGCGCACGCATTTGTGCGAAAACGCGTTTTAAGCATGCACATGCATCTTTTGGTAGACGCGGATGAAGTTTTCTGCAAAACCACAAGATGTGCATGCAAATGGTGCTTTTTGCAGAACGCGCACGTGGATTTCTACCAAACGACGTGCTAAGCATGCCGATGCTGCTCTTTTTAGCACCCGCGCACGGATTTGTGCGAAAACGCGTTTTGAGCATGCACATGCATCTTTTGGTAGACGCGGATGAAGTTTTCTGCAAAACCACAAGATGTGCATGCAAATGGTGCTTTTTGCAGAACGCGCACGTGGATTTCTACCAAACGACGTGCTAAGCATGCCGATGCTGCTCTTTTTAGCACCCGCGCACGCATTTGTGCGAAAACGCGTTTTAAGCATGCACATGCATCTTTTGGTAGACGCGGATGAAGTTTTCTGCAAAACCACAAGATGTGCATGCAAATGGTGCTTTTTGCAGAACGCGCACGTGGATTTCTACCAAACGACGTGCTAAGCATGCCGATGCTGCTCTTCTTAGCACCCGCGCACGGATTTGTGCGAAAACGCGTTTTAAGCATGCACATGCATCTTTTGGTAGACGCGGATGAAGTTTTCTGCAAAACCACAAGATGTGCATGCAAATGGTGCTTTTGGCAGAACGCGCACGTGGATTTCTACCAAACGACGTGCTAAGCATGCCGATGCTGCTCTTTTTAGCACCCGCGCACGCATTTGTGCGAAAACGCGTTTTAAGCATGCACATGCATCTTTTGGTAGACGCGGATGAAGTTTTCTGCAAAACCACAAGATGTGCATGCAAATGGTGCTTTTTGCAGAAAGCGCACGTGGATTTCTACCAAACGACGTGCTAAGCTTGCCGATGCTGCTCTTTTTAGCACCCGCGCACGGATTTGTGCGAAAACGCGTTTTAAGCATGCACATGCATCTTTTGGTAGACGCGGATGAAGTTTTCTGCAAAACCACAAGATGTGCATGCAAATGGTGCTTTTTGCAGAACGCGCACGTGGATTTCTACCAAACGACGTGCTAAGCAATCCGATGCTGCTCTTTTTAGCACCCGCGCACGGATTTGTGCGAAAACGCGTTTTAAGCATGCACATGCATCTTTTGGTAGACGCGGATGAAGTTTTCTGCAAAACCACAAGATGTGCATGCAAATGGTGCTTTTTGCAGAACGCGCACGTGGATTTCTACCAAACGACGTGCTAAGCATGCCGATGCTGCTCTTTTTAGCACCCGCGCACGGATTTGTGCGAAAACGCGTTTTAAGCATGCACATGCATCTTTTGGTAGACGCGGATGAAGTTTTCTGCAAAACCACAAGATGTGCATGCAAATGGTGCTTTTGGCAGAACGCGCACGTGGATTTCTACCAAACGACGTGCTAAGCATGCCGATGCTGCTCTTTTTAGCACCCGCGCACGCATTTGTGCGAAAACGCGTTTTAAGCATGCACATGCATCTTTTGGTAGACGCGGATGAAGTTTTCTGCAAAACCACAAGATGTGCATGCAAATGGTGCTTTTTGCAGAAAGCGCACGTGGATTTCTACCAAACGACGTGCTAAGCTTGCCGATGCTGCTCTTTTTAGCACCCGCGCACGGATTTGTGCGAAAACGCGTTTTAAGCATGCACATGCATCTTTTGGTAGACGCGGATGAAGTTTTCTGCAAAACCACAAGATGTGCATGCAAATGGTGCTTATGGCAGAACGCGCACGTGGATTTCTACCAAACGACGTGCTAAGCATGCCGATGCTGCTCTTTTTAGCACCCGCGCACGCATTTGTGCGAAAACGCGTTTTAAGCATGCACATGCATCTTTTGGTAGACGCGGATGAAGTTTTCTGCAAAACCACAAGATGTGCATGCAAATGGTGCTTTTTGCAGAACGCGCACGTGGATTTCTACCAAACGACGTGCTAAGCTTGCCGATGCTGCTCTTTTTAGCACCCGCGCACGCATTTGTGCGAAAACGCGTTTTAAGCATGCACATGCATCTTTTGGTAGACGCGGATGAAGTTTTCTGCAAAACCACAAGATGTGCATGCAAATGGTGCTTTTTGCAGAACGCGCACGTGGATTTCTACCAAACGACGTGCTAAGCATGCCGATGCTGCTCTTTTTAGCACCCGCGCACGGATTTGTGCGAAAACGCGTTTTGAGCATGCACATGCATCTTTTGGTAGACGCGGATGAAGTTTTCTGCAAAACCACAAGATGTGCATGCAAATGGTGCTTTTTGCAGAACGCGCACGTGGATTTCTACCAAACGACGTGCTAAGCATGCCGATGCTGCTCTTTTTAGCACCCGCGCACGCATTTGTGCGAAAACGCGTTTTAAGCATGCACATGCATCTTTTGGTAGACGCGGATGAAGTTTTCTGCAAAACCACAAGATGTGCATGCAAATGGTGCTTTTTGCAGAACGCGCACGTGGATTTCTACCAAACGACGTGCTAAGCATGCCGATGCTGCTCTTCTTAGCACCCGCGCACGGATTTGTGCGAAAACGCGTTTTAAGCATGCACATGCATCTTTTGGTAGACGCGGATGAAGTTTTCTGCAAAACCACAAGATGTGCATGCAAATGGTGCTTTTGGCAGAACGCGCACGTGGATTTCTACCAAACGACGTGCTAAGCATGCCGATGCTGCTCTTTTTAGCACCCGCGCACGCATTTGTGCGAAAACGCGTTTTAAGCATGCACATGCATCTTTTGGTAGACGCGGATGAAGTTTTCTGCAAAACCACAAGATGTGCATGCAAATGGTGCTTTTTGCAGAAAGCGCACGTGGATTTCTACCAAACGACGTGCTAAGCTTGCCGATGCTGCTCTTTTTAGCACCCGCGCACGGATTTGTGCGAAAACGCGTTTTAAGCATGCACATGCATCTTTTGGTAGACGCGGATGAAGTTTTCTGCAAAACCACAAGATGTGCATGCAAATGGTGCTTTTTGCAGAACGCGCACGTGGATTTCTACCAAACGACGTGCTAAGCAATCCGATGCTGCTCTTTTTAGCACCCGCGCACGGATTTGTGCGAAAACGCGTTTTAAGCATGCACATGCATCTTTTGGTAGACGCGGATGAAGTTTTCTGCAAAACCACAAGATGTGCATGCAAATGGTGCTTTTGGCAGAACGCGCATGTGGATTTCTACCAAACGACGTGCTAAGCATGCCGATGCTGCTCTTTTTAGCACCCGCGCACGCATTTGTGCGAAAACGCGTTTTAAGCATGCACATGCATCTTTTGGTAGACGCGGATGAAGTTTTCTGCAAAACCACAAGATGTGCATGCAAATGGTGCTTTTGCAGAACGCGCACGTGGATTTCTACCAAACGACGTGCTAAGCTTGCCGATGCTGCTCTTTTTAGCACCCGCGCACGCATTTGTGCGAAAACGCGTTTTAAGCATGCACATGCATCTTTTGGTAGACGCGGATGAAGTTTTCTGCAAAACCACAAGATGTGCATGCAAATGGTGCTTTTTGCAGAACGCGCACGTGGATTTCTACCAAACGACGTGCTAAGCATGCCGATGCTGCTCTTTTTAGCACCCGCGCACGGATTTGTGCGAAAACGCGTTTTAAGCATGCACATGCATCTTTTGATAGACGCGGATGAAGTTTTCTGCAAAACCACAAGATGTGCATGCAAATGGTGCTTTTTGCAGAACGCGCACGTGGATTTCTACCAAACGACGTGCTAAGCATGCCGATGCTGCTCTTTTTAGCACCCGCGCACGCATTTGTGCGAAAACGCGTTTTAAGCATGCACATGCATCTTTTGGTAGACGCGGATGAAGTTTTCTGCAAAACCACAAGATGTGCATGCAAATGGTGCTTTTTGCAGAACGCGCACGTGGATTTCTACCAAACGACGTGCTAAGCATGCCGATGCTGCTCTTTTTAGCACCCGCGCACGCATTTGTGCGAAAACGCGTTTTAAGCATGCACATGCATCTTTTGGTAGACGCGGATGAAGTTTTCTGCAAAACCAGAGGATGTGCATGCAAATGGTGCTTTTTGCAGAACGCGCACGTGGATTTCTACCAAACGACGTGCTAAGCATGCCGATGCTGCTCTTTTTAGCACCCGCGCACGCATTTGTGCGAAAACGCGTTTTAAGCATGCACATGCATCTTTTGGTAGACGCGGATGAAGTTTTCTGCAAAACCACAAGATGTGCATGCAAATGGTGCTTTTTGCAGAACGCGCACGTGGATTTCTACCAAACGACGTGCTAAGCATGCCGATGCTGCTCTTTTTAGCACCCGCGCACGGATTTGTGCGAAAACGCGTTTTAAGCATGCACATGCATCTTTTGGTAGACGCGGATGAAGTTTTCTGCAAAACCACAAGATGTGCATGCAAATGGTGCTTTTGGCAGAACGTGCACGTGGATTTCTACCAAACGACGTGCTAAGCATGCCGATGCTGCTCTTTTTAGCACCCGCGCACGCATTTGTGCGAAAACGCGTTTTAAGCATGCACATGCATCTTTTGGTAGACGCGGATGAAGTTTTCTGCAAAACCACAAGATGTGCATGCAAATGGTGCTTTTTGCAGAACGCGCACGTGGATTTCTACCAAACGACGTGCTAAGCATGCCGATGCTGCTCTTTTTAGCACCCGCGCACCGATTTGTGCGAAAACGCGTTTTAAGCATGCACATGCATCTTTTGGTACACGCGGATGAAGTTTTCTGCAAAACCACAAGATGTGCATGCAAATGGTGCTTTTGGCAGAACGCGCACGTGGATTTCTACCAAACGACGTGCTAAGCATGCCGATGCTGCTCTTTTTAGCACCCGCGCACGCATTTGTGCGAAAACGCGTTTTAAGCATGCACATGCATCTTTTGGTAGACGCGGATGAAGTTTTCTGCAAAACCACAAGATGTGCATGCAAATGGTGCTTTTTGCAGAACGCGCTCGTGGATTTCTACCAAACGACGTGCTAAGCATGCCGATGCTGCTCTTTTTAGCACCCGCGCACGCATTTGTGCGAAAACGCGTTTTAAGCATGCACATGCATCTTTTGGTAGACGCGGATGAAGTTTTCTGCAAAACCACAAGATGTGCATGCAAATGGTGCTTTTTGCAGAACGCGCTCGTGGATTTCTACCAAACGACGTGCTAAGCATGCCGATGCTGCTCTTTTTAGCACCCGCGCACGGATTTGTGCGAAAACGCGTTTTAAGCATGCACATGCATCTTTCTGTAGACGCGGATGAAGTTTTCTGCAAAACCACAAGATGTGCATGCAAATGGTGCTTTTGGCAGAACGCGCACGTGGATTTCTACCAAACGACGTGCTAAGCATGCCGATGCTGCTCTTTTTAGCACCCGCGCACGCATTTGTGCGAAAAAGCGCTTTAAGCATGCACATGCATCTTTTGGTAGACGCGGATGTAGTTTTCTGCAAAACCACAAGATGTGCATGCAAATGGTGCTTTTTGCAGAACGCGCACGTGGATTTCTACCAAACGACGTGCTAAGCATGCCGATGCTGCTATTTTTAGCACCCGCGCACGCATTTGTGCGAAAACGCGTTTTAAGCATGCACATGCATCTTTTGGTAGACGCGGATGAAATTTTCTGCAAAACCACAAGATGTGCATGCAAATGGTGCTTTTTGCAGAACGCGCACGTGGATTTCTACCAAGCGACGTGCTAAGCATGCCGATGCTGCTCTTTTTAGCACCCGCGCACGCATTTGTGCGAAAACGCGTTTTAAGCATGCACATGCATCTTTTGGTAGACGCGGATGAAGTTTTCTGCAAAACCACAAGATGTGCATGCAAATGGTGCTTTTTGCAGAACGCGCACGTGGATTTCTACCAAACAACGTGCTAAGCATGCCGATGCTGCTCTTTTTAGCACCCGCGCACGCATTTGTGCGAAAACGCGTTTTAAGCATGCACATGCATCTTTTGGTAGACGCGGATGAAGTTTTCTGCAAAACCACAAGATGTGCATGCAAATGGTGCTTTTTGCAGAACGCGCACGTGGATTTCTACCAAGCGACGTGCTAAGCATGCCGATGCTGCTCTTTTTAGCACCCGCGCACGCATTTGTGCGAAAACGCGTTTTAAGCATGCACATGCATCTTTTGGTAGACGCGGATGAAGTTTTCTGCAAAACCACAAGATGTGCATGCAAATGGTGCTTTTTGCAGAACGCGCACGTGGATTTCTACCAAACAACGTGCTAAGCATGCCGATGCTGCTCTTTTTAGCACCCGCGCACGCATTTGTGCGAAAACGCGTTTTAAGCATGCACATGCATCTTTTGGTAGACGCGGATGAAGTTTTCTGCAAAACAACAAGATGTGCATGCAAATGGTGCTTTTTGCAGAACGCGCACGTGGATTTCTACCAAACGACGTGCTAAGCATGCCGATGCTGCTCTTTTTAGCACCCGCGCACGGATTTGTGCGAAAACGCGTTTTAAGCATGCACATGCATCTTTTTGTAGACGCGGATGAAGTTTTCTGCAAAACCACAAGATGTGCATGCAAATGGTGCTTTTGGCAGAACGCGCACGTGGATTTCTACCAAACGACGTGCTAAGCATGCCGATGCTGCTCTTTTTAGCACCCGCGCACGCATTTGTGCGAAAACGCGTTTTAAGCATGCACATGCATCTTTTGGTAGACGCGGATGAAGTTTTCTGCAAAACCACAAGATGTGCATGCAAATCGTGCTTTTTGCAGAACGCGCTCGTGGATTTCTACCAAACGACGTGCTAAGCATGCCGATGCTGCTCTTTTTAGCACCCGCGCACGCATTTGTGCGAAAACGCGTTTTAAGCATGCACATGCATCTTTTGGTAGACGCGGATGAAGTTTTCTGCAAAACCACAAGATGTGCATGCAAATGGTGCTTTTTGCAGAACGCGCTCGTGGATTTCTACCAAACGACGTGCTAAGCATGCCGATGCTGCTCTTTTTAGCACCCGCGCACGGATTTGTGCGAAAACGCGTTTTAAGCATGCACATGCATCTTTCTGTAGACGCGGATGAAGTTTTCTGCAAAACCACAAGATGTGCATGCAAATGGTGCTTTTGGCAGAACGCGCACGTGGATTTCTACCAAACGACGTGCTAAGCATGCCGATGCTGCTCTTTTTAGCACCCGCGCACGCATTTGTGCGAAAAAGCGCTTTAAGCATGCACATGCATCTTTTGGTAGACGCGGATGTAGTTTTCTGCAAAACCACAAGATGTGCATGCAAATGGTGCTTTTTGCAGAACGCGCACGTGGATTTCTACCAAACGACGTGCTAAGCATGCCGATGCTGCTATTTTTAGCACCCGCGCACGCATTTGTGCGAAAACGCGTTTTAAGCATGCACATGCATCTTTTGGTAGACGCGGATGAAATTTTCTGCAAAACCACAAGATGTGCATGCAAATGGTGCTTTTTGCAGAACGCGCACGTGGATTTCTACCAAGCGACGTGCTAAGCATGCCGATGCTGCTCTTTTTAGCACCCGCGCACGCATTTGTGCGAAAACGCGTTTTAAGCATGCACATGCATCTTTTGGTAGACGCGGATGAAGTTTTCTGCAAAACCACAAGATGTGCATGCAAATGGTGCTTTTTGCAGAACGCGCACGTGGATTTCTACCAAACAACGTGCTAAGCATGCCGATGCTGCTCTTTTTAGCACCCGCGCACGCATTTGTGCGAAAACGCGTTTTAAGCATGCACATGCATCTTTTGGTAGACGCGGATGAAGTTTTCTGCAAAACCACAAGATGTGCATGCAAATGGTGCTTTTTGCAGAACGCGCACGTGGATTTCTACCAAGCGACGTGCTAAGCATGCCGATGCTGCTCTTTTTAGCACCCGCGCACGCATTTGTGCGAAAACGCGTTTTAAGCATGCACATGCATCTTTTGGTAGACGCGGATGAACTTTTCTGCAAAACCACAAGATGTGCATGCAAATGGTGCTTTTTGCAGAACGCGCACGTGGATTTCTACCAAACAACGTGCTAAGCATGCCGATGCTGCTCTTTTTAGCACCCGCGCACGCATTTGTGCGAAAACGCGTTTTAAGCATGCACATGCATCTTTTGGTAGACGCGGATGAAGTTTTCTGCAAAACAACAAGATGTGCATGCAAATGGTGCTTTTTGCAGAACGCGCACGTGGATTTCTACCAAACGACGTGCTAAGCATGCCGATGCTGCTCTTTTTAGCACCCGCGCACGGATTTGTGCGAAAACGCGTTTTAAGCATGCACATGCATCTTTTTGTAGACGCGGATGAAGTTTTCTGCAAAACCACAAGATGTGCATGCAAATGGTGCTTTTGGCAGAACGCACACGTGGATTTCTACCAAACGACGTGCTAAGCATGCCGATGCTGCTCTTTTTAGCACCCGCGCACGCATTTGTGCGAAAACGCGTTTTAAGCATGCACATGCATCTTTTGGTAGACGCGGATGAAGTTTTCTGCAAAACCACAAGATGTGCATGCAAATGGTGCTTTTTGCAGAACGCGCTCGTGGATTTCTACCAAACGACGTGCTAAGCATGCCGATGCTGCTCTTTTTAGCACCCGCGCACGCATTTGTGCGAAAACGCGTTTTAAGCATGCACATGCATCTTTTGGTAGACGCGGATGAAGTTTTCTGCAAAACCACAAGATGTGCATGCAAATGGTGCTTTTGCAGAACGCGCACGTGGATTTCTACCAAACGACGTGCTAAGCTTGCCGATGCTGCTCTTTTTAGCACCCGCGCACGCATTTGTGCGAAAACGCGTTTTAAGCATGCACATGCATCTTTTGGTAGACGCGGATGAAGTTTTCTGCAAAACCACAAGATGTGCATGCAAATGGTGCTTTTTGCAGAACGCGCACGTGGATTTCTACCAAACGACGTGCTAAGCATGCCGATGCTGCTCTTTTTAGCACCCGCGCACGGATTTGTGCGAAAACGCGTTTTAAGCATGCACATGCATCTTTTGATAGACGCGGATGAAGTTTTCTGCAAAACCACAAGATGTGCATGCAAATGGTGCTTTTTGCAGAACGCGCACGTGGATTTCTACCAAACGACGTGCTAAGCATGCCGATGCTGCTCTTTTTAGCACCCGCGCACGCATTTGTGCGAAAACGCGTTTTAAGCATGCACATGCATCTTTTGGTAGACGCGGATGAAGTTTTCTGCAAAACCACAAGATGTGCATGCAAATGGTGCTTTTTGCAGAACGCGCACGTGGATTTCTACCAAACGACGTGCTAAGCATGCCGATGCTGCTCTTTTTAGCACCCGCGCACGCATTTGTGCGAAAACGCGTTTTAAGCATGCACATGCATCTTTTGGTAGACGCGGATGAAGTTTTCTGCAAAACCAGAGGATGTGCATGCAAATGGTGCTTTTTGCAGAACGCGCACGTGGATTTCTACCAAACGACGTGCTAAGCATGCCGATGCTGCTCTTTTTAGCACCCGCGCACGCATTTGTGCGAAAACGCGTTTTAAGCATGCACATGCATCTTTTGGTAGACGCGGATGAAGTTTTCTGCAAAACCACAAGATGTGCATGCAAATGGTGCTTTTTGCAGAACGCGCACGTGGATTTCTACCAAACGACGTGCTAAGCATGCCGATGCTGCTCTTTTTAGCACCCGCGCACGGATTTGTGCGAAAACGCGTTTTAAGCATGCACATGCATCTTTTGGTAGACGCGGATGAAGTTTTCTGCAAAACCACAAGATGTGCATGCAAATGGTGCTTTTGGCAGAACGTGCACGTGGATTTCTACCAAACGACGTGCTAAGCATGCCGATGCTGCTCTTTTTAGCACCCGCGCACGCATTTGTGCGAAAACGCGTTTTAAGCATGCACATGCATCTTTTGGTAGACGCGGATGAAGTTTTCTGCAAAACCACAAGATGTGCATGCAAATGGTGCTTTTTGCAGAACGCGCACGTGGATTTCTACCAAACGACGTGCTAAGCATGCCGATGCTGCTCTTTTTAGCACCCGCGCACCGATTTGTGCGAAAACGCGTTTTAAGGATGCACATGCATCTTTTGGTACACGCGGATGAAGTTTTCTGCAAAACCACAAGATGTGCATGCAAATGGTGCTTTTGGCAGAACGCGCACGTGGATTTCTACCAAACGACGTGCTAAGCATGCCGATGCTGCTCTTTTTAGCACCCGCGCACGCATTTGTGCGAAAACGCGTTTTAAGCATGCACATGCATCTTTTGGTAGACGCGGATGAAGTTTTCTGCAAAACCACAAGATGTGCATGCAAATGGTGCTTTTTGCAGAACGCGCTCGTGGATTTCTACCAAACGACGTGCTAAGCATGCCGATGCTGCTCTTTTTAGCACCCGCGCACGCATTTGTGCGAAAACGCGTTTTAAGCATGCACATGCATCTTTTGGTAGACGCGGATGAAGTTTTCTGCAAAACCACAAGATGTGCATGCAAATGGTGCTTTTTGCAGAACGCGCTCGTGGATTTCTACCAAACGACGTGCTAAGCATGCCGATGCTGCTCTTTTTAGCACCCGCGCACGGATTTGTGCGAAAACGCGTTTTAAGCATGCACATGCATCTTTCTGTAGACGCGGATGAAGTTTTCTGCAAAACCACAAGATGTGCATGCAAATGGTGCTTTTGGCAGAACGCGCACGTGGATTTCTACCAAACGACGTGCTAAGCATGCCGATGCTGCTCTTTTTAGCACCCGCGCACGCATTTGTGCGAAAAAGCGCTTTAAGCATGCACATGCATCTTTTGGTAGACGCGGATGTAGTTTTCTGCAAAACCACAAGATGTGCATGCAAATGGTGCTTTTTGCAGAACGCGCACGTGGATTTCTACCAAACGACGTGCTAAGCATGCCGATGCTGCTATTTTTAGCACCCGCGCACGCATTTGTGCGAAAACGCGTTTTAAGCATGCACATGCATCTTTTGGTAGACGCGGATGAAATTTTCTGCAAAACCACAAGATGTGCATGCAAATGGTGCTTTTTGCAGAACGCGCACGTGGATTTCTACCAAGCGACGTGCTAAGCATGCCGATGCTGCTCTTTTTAGCACCCGCGCACGCATTTGTGCGAAAACGCGTTTTAAGCATGCACATGCATCTTTTGGTAGACGCGGATGAAGTTTTCTGCAAAACCACAAGATGTGCATGCAAATGGTGCTTTTTGCAGAACGCGCACGTGGATTTCTACCAAACAACGTGCTAAGCATGCCGATGCTGCTCTTTTTAGCACCCGCGCACGCATTTGTGCGAAAACGCGTTTTAAGCATGCACATGCATCTTTTGGTAGACGCGGATGAAGTTTTCTGCAAAACCACAAGATGTGCATGCAAATGGTGCTTTTTGCAGAACGCGCACGTGGATTTCTACCAAGCGACGTGCTAAGCATGCCGATGCTGCTCTTTTTAGCACCCGCGCACGCATTTGTGCGAAAACGCGTTTTAAGCATGCACATGCATCTTTTGGTAGACGCGGATGAAGTTTTCTGCAAAACCACAAGATGTGCATGCAAATGGTGCTTTTTGCAGAACGCGCACGTGGATTTCTACCAAACAACGTGCTAAGCATGCCGATGCTGCTCTTTTTAGCACCCGCGCACGCATTTGTGCGAAAACGCGTTTTAAGCATGCACATGCATCTTTTGGTAGACGCGGATGAAGTTTTCTGCAAAACAACAAGATGTGCATGCAAATGGTGCTTTTTGCAGAACGCGCACGTGGATTTCTACCAAACGACGTGCTAAGCATGCCGATGCTGCTCTTTTTAGCACCCGCGCACGGATTTGTGCGAAAACGCGTTTTAAGCATGCACATGCATCTTTTTGTAGACGCGGATGAAGTTTTCTGCAAAACCACAAGATGTGCATGCAAATGGTGCTTTTGGCAGAACGCGCACGTGGATTTCTACCAAACGACGTGCTAAGCATGCCGATGCTGCTCTTTTTAGCACCCGCGCACGCATTTGTGCGAAAACGCGTTTTAAGCATGCACATGCATCTTTTGGTAGACGCGGATGAAGTTTTCTGCAAAACCACAAGATGTGCATGCAAATGGTGCTTTTTGCAGAACGCGCTCGTGGATTTCTACCAAACGACGTGCTAAGCATGCCGATGCTGCTCTTTTTAGCACCCGCGCACGCATTTGTGCGAAAACGCGTTTTAAGCATGCACATGCATCTTTTGGTAGACGCGGATGAAGTTTTCTGCAAAACCACAAGATGTGCATGCAAATGGTGCTTTTTGCAGAACGCGCTCGTGGATTTCTACCAAACGACGTGCTAAGCATGCCGATGCTGCTCTTTTTAGCACCCGCGCACGGATTTGTGCGAAAACGCGTTTTAAGCATGCACATGCATCTTTCTGTAGACGCGGATGAAGTTTTCTGCAAAACCACAAGATGTGCATGCAAATGGTGCTTTTGGCAGAACGCGCACGTGGATTTCTACCAAACGACGTGCTAAGCATGCCGATGCTGCTCTTTTTAGCACCCGCGCACGCATTTGTGCGAAAAAGCGCTTTAAGCATGCACATGCATCTTTTGGTAGACGCGGATGTTTTTTTCTGCAAAACCACAAGATGTGCATGCAAATGGTGCTTTTTGCAGAACGCGCACGTGGATTTCTACCAAACGACGTGCTAAGCATGCCGATGCTGCTATTTTTAGCACCCGCGCACGCATTTGTGCGAAAACGCGTTTTAAGCATGCACATGCATCTTTTGGTAGACGCGGATGAAATTTTCTGCAAAACCACAAGATGTGCATGCAAATGGTGCTTTTTGCAGAACGCGCACGTGGATTTCTACCAAGCGACGTGCTAAGCATGCCGATGCTGCTCTTTTTAGCACCCGCGCACGCATTTGTGCGAAAACGCGTTTTAAGCATGCACATGCATCTTTTGGTAGACGCGGATGAAGTTTTCTGCAAAACCACAAGATGTGCATGCAAATGGTGCTTTTTGCAGAACGCGCACGTGGATTTCTACCAAACAACGTGCTAAGCATGCCGATGCTGCTCTTTTTAGCACCCGCGCACGCATTTGTGCGAAAACGCGTTTTAAGCATGCACATGCATCTTTTGGTAGACGCGGATGAAGTTTTCTGCAAAACCACAAGATGTGCATGCAAATGGTGCTTTTTGCAGAACGCGCACGTGGATTTCTACCAAGCGACGTGCTAAGCATGCCGATGCTGCTCTTTTTAGCACCCGCGCACGCATTTGTGCGAAAACGCGTTTTAAGCATGCACATGCATCTTTTGGTAGACGCGGATGAAGTTTTCTGCAAAACCACAAGATGTGCATGCAAATGGTGCTTTTTGCAGAACGCGCACGTGGATTTCTACCAAACAACGTGCTAAGCATGCCGATGCTGCTCTTTTTAGCACCCGCGCACGCATTTGTGCGAAAACGCGTTTTAAGCATGCACATGCATCTTTTGGTAGACACGGATGAAGTTTTCTGCAAAACAACAAGATGTGCATGCAAATGGTGCTTTTTGCAGAACGCGCACGTGGATTTCTACCAAACGACGTGCTAAGCATGCCGATGCTGCTCTTTTTAGCACCCGCGCACGGATTTGTGCGAAAACGCGTTTTAAGCATGCACATGCATCTTTTTGTAGACGCGGATGAAGTTTTCTGCAAAACCACAAGATGTGCATGCAAATGGTGCTTTTGGCAGAACGCGCACGTGGATTTCTACCAAACGACGTGCTAAGCATGCCGATGCTGCTCTTTTTAGCACCCGCGCACGCATTTGTGCGAAAACGCGTTTTAAGCATGCACATGCATCTTTTGGTAGACGCGGATGAAGTTTTCTGCAAAACCACAAGATGTGCATGCAAATGGTGCTTTTTGCAGAACGCGCTCGTGGATTTCTACCAAACGACGTGCTAAGCATGCCGATGCTGCTCTTTTTAGCACCCGCGCACGCATTTGTGCGAAAACGCGTTTTAAGCATGCACATGCATCTTTTGGTAGACGCGGATGAAGTTTTCTGCAAAACCACAAGATGTGCATGCAAATGGTGCTTTTTGCAGAACGCGCACGTGGATTTCTACCAAACGACGTGCTAAGCATGCCGATGCTGCTCTTTTTAGCACCCGCGCACGGATTTGTGCGAAAACGCGTTTTAAGCATGCACATGCATCTTTTGGTAGACGCGGATGAAGTTTTCTGCAAAACCACAAGATATGCATGCAAATGGTGCTTTTGGCAGAACGCGCACGTGGATTTCTACCAAACGACGTGCTAAGCATGCCGATGCTGCTCTTTTTAGCACCCGCGCACGCATTTGTGCGAAAACGCGTTTTAAGCATGCACATGCATCTTTTGGTAGACGCGGATGAAGTTTTCTGCAAAACCACAAGATGTGCATGCAAATGGTGCTTTTTGCAGAACGCGCTCGTGGATTTCTACCAAACGACGTGCTAAGCATGCCGATGCTGCTCTTTTTAGCACCCGCGCACGCATTTGTGCGAAAACGCGTTTTAAGCATGCACATGCATCTTTTGGTAGACGCGGATGAAGTTTTCTGCAAAACCACAAGATGTGCATGCAAATGGTGCTTTTTGCAGAACGCGCACGTGGATTTCTACCAAACGACGTGCTAGGCATGCCGATGCTGCTCTTTTTAGCACCCGCGCACGGATTTGTGCGAAAACGCGTTTTAAGCATGCACATGCATCTTTTGGTAGACGCGGATGAAGTTTTCTGCAAAACCACAAGATGTGCATGCAAATGGTGCTTTTGGCAGAACGCGCACGTGGATTTCTACCAAACGACGTGCTAAGCATGCCGATGCTGCTCTTTTTAGCACCCGCGCACGCATTTGTGCGAAAACGCGTTTTAAGCATGCACATGCATCTTTTGGTAGACGCGGATGAAGTTTTCTGCAAAACCACAAGATGTGCATGCAAATGGTGCTTTTTGCAGAACGCGCACGTGGATTTCTACCAAACGACGTGCTAAGCATGCCGATGCTGCTCTTTTTAGCACCCGCGCACGCATTTGTGCGAAAACGCGTTTTAAGCATGCACATGCATCTTTTGGTAGACGCGGATGAAGTTTTCTGCAAAACCGCAAGATGTGCATGCAAATGGTGCTTTTTGCAGAACGCGCACGTGGATTTCTACCAAACGACGTGCTAATCATGCCGATGCTGCTCTTTTTAGCACCCGCGCACGCATTTGTGCGAAAACGCGTTTTAAGCATGCACATGCATCTTTTGGTAGACGCGGATGAAGTTTTCTGCAAAACCACAAGATGTGCATGCAAATGGTGCTTTTGGCAGAACGCGCACGTGGATTTCTACCAAACGACGTGGTAAGCATGCCGATGCTGCTCTTTTTAGCACCCGCGCACGCATTTGTGCGAAAACGCGTTTTAAGCATGCACATGCATCTTTTGGTAGACGCGGATGAAGTTTTCTGCAAAACCACAAGATGTGCATGCAAATGGTGCTTTTTGCAGAACGCGCACGTGGATTTCTACCAAACGACGTGCTAAGCATGCCGATGCTGCTCTTTTTAGCACCCGCGCACGCATTTGTGCGAAAACGCGTTTTAAGCATGCACATGCATCTTTTGGTAGACGCGGATGAAGTTTTCTGCAAAACCACAAGATGTGCATGCAAATGGTGCTTTTTGCAGAAAGCGCACATGGATTTCTACGAAACGACGTGCTAAGCTTGCCGATGCTGCTCTTTTTAGCACCCGCGCACGGATTTGTGCGAAAACGCGTTTTAAGCATGCACATGCATCTTTTGGTAGACGCGGATGAAGTTTTCTGCAAAACCACAATATGTGCATGCAAATGGTGCTTTTGGCAGAACGCGCACGTGGATTTCTACCAAACGACGTGCTAAGCATGCCGATGCTGCTCTTTTTAGCACCCGCGCACGCATTTGTGCGAAAACGCGTTTTAAGCATGCACATGCATCTTTTGGTAGACGCGGATGAAGTTTTCTGCAAAACCACAAGATGTGCATGCAAATGGTGCTTTTTGCAGAACGCGCACGTGGATTTCTACCAAACGACGTGCTAAGCATGCCGATGCTGCTCTTTTTAGCACCCGCGCACGGATTTGTGCGAAAACGCGTTTTAAGCATGCACATGCATCTTTTGGTAGACGCGGATGAAGTTTTCTGCAAAACCACAAGATGTGCATGCAAATGGTGCTTTTGGCAGAACGCGCAAGTGGATTTCTACCAAACGACGTGCTAAGCATGCCGATGCTGCTCTTTTTAGCACCCGCGCACGCATTTGTGCGAAAACGCGTTTTAAGCATGCACATGCATCTTTTGGTAGACGCGGATGAAGTTTTCTGCAAAACCACAAGATGTGCATGCAAATGGTGCTTTTTGCAGAACGCGCACGTGGATTTCTACCAAACGACGTGCTAAGCATGCCGATGCTGCTATTTTTAGCACCCGCGCACGCATTTGTGCGAAAACGCGTTTTAAGCATGCACATGCATCTTTTGGTAGACGCGGATGAAATTTTCTGCAAAACCACAAGATGTGCATGCAAATGGTGCTTTTTGCAGAACGCGCACGTGGATTTCTACCAAACGACGTGCTAAGCATGCCGATGCTGCTCTTTTTAGCACCCGCGCACGCATTTGTGCGAAAACGCGTTTTAAGCATGCACATGCATCTTTTGGTAGACGCGGATGAAGTTTTCTGCAAAACCACAAGATGTGCATGCAAATGGTGCTTTTTGCAGAACGCGCACGTGGATTTCTACCAAACGACGTGCTAAGCATGCCGATGCTGCTCTTTTTAGCACCCGCGCACGCATTTGTGCGAAAACGCGTTTTAAGCATGCACATGCATCTTTTGGTAGACGCGGATGAAGTTTTCTGCAAAACCGCAAGATGTGCATGCAAATGGTGCTTTTTGCAGAACGCGCACGTGGATTTCTACCAAACGACGTGCTAATCATGCCGATGCTGCTCTTTTTAGCACCCGCGCACGCATTTGTGCGAAAACGCGTTTTAAGCATGCACATGCATCTTTTGGTAGACGCGGATGAAGTTTTCTGCAAAACCACAAGATGTGCATGCAAATGGTGCTTTTGGCAGAGCGCGCACGTGGATTTCTACCAAACGACGTGCTAAGCATGCCGATGCTGCTCTTTTTAGCACCCGCGCACGCATTTGTGCGAAAACGCGTTTTAAGCATGCACATGCATCTTTTGGTAGACGCGGATGAAGTTTTCTGCAAAACCACAAGATGTGCATGCAAATGGTGCTTTTTGCAGAACGCGCACGTGGATTTCTACCAAACGACGTGCTAAGCATGCCGATGCTGCTCTTTTTAGCACCCGCGCACGCATTTGTGCGAAAACGCGTTTTAAGCATGCACATGCATCTTTTGGTAGACGCGGATGAAGTTTTCTGCAAAACCACAAGATGTGCATGCAAATGGTGCTTTTTGCAGAAAGCGCACATGGATTTCTACCAAACGACGTGCTAAGCTTGCCGATGCTGCTCTTTTTAGCACCCGCGCACGGATTTGTGCGAAAACGCGTTTTAAGCATGCACATGCATCTTTTGGTAGACGCGGATGAAGTTTTCTGCAAAACCACAATATGTGCATGCAAATGGTGCTTTTGGCAGAACGCGCACGTGGATTTCTACCAAACGACGTGCTAAGCATGCCGATGCTGCTCTTTTTAGCACCCGCGCACGCATTTGTGCGAAAACGCGTTTTAAGCATGCACATGCATCTTTTGGTAGACGCGGATGAAGTTTTCTGCAAAACCACAAGATGTGCATGCAAATGGTGCTTTTTGCAGAACGCGCACGTGGATTTCTACCAAACGACGTGCTAAGCATGCCGATGCTGCTCTTTTTAGCACCCGCGCACGGATTTGTGCGAAAACGCGTTTTAAGCATGCACATGCATCTTTTGGTAGAAGCGGATGAAGTTTTCTGCAAAACCACAAGATGTGCATGCAAATGGTGCTTTTGGCAGAACGCGCAAGTGGATTTCTACCAAACGACGTGCTAAGCATGCCGATGCTGCTCTTTTTAGCACCCGCGCACGCATTTGTGCGAAAACGCGTTTTAAGCATGCACATGCATCTTTTGGTAGACGCGGATGAAGTTTTCTGCAAAACCACAAGATGTGCATGCAAATGGTGCTTTTTGCAGAACGCGCACGTGGATTTCTACCAAACGACGTGCTAAGCATGCCGATGCTGCTATTTTTAGCACCCGCGCACGCATTTGTGCGAAAACGCGTTTTAAGCATGCACATGCATCTTTTGGTAGACGCGGATGAAATTTTCTGCAAAACCACAAGATGTGCATGCAAATGGTGCTTTTTGCAGAACGCGCACGTGGATTTCTACCAAACGACGTGCTAAGCATGCCGATGCTGCTCTTTTTAGCACCCGCCCACGCATTTGTGCGAAAACGCGTTTTAAGCATGCACATGCATCTTTTGGTAGACGCGGATGAAGTTTTCTGCAAAACCACAAGATGTGCATGCAAATGGTGCTTTTTGCAGAACGCGCACGTGGATTTCTACCAAACAACGTGCTAAGCATGCCGATGCTGCTCTTTTTAGCGCCCGCGCACGCATTTGTGCGAAAACGCGTTTTAAGCATGCACATGCATCTTTTGGTAGACGCGGATGAAGTTTTCTGCAAAACCACAAGATGTGCATGCAAATGGTGCTTTTTGCAGAACGCGCACGTGGATTTCTACCAAACGACGTGCTAAGCATGCCGATGCTGCTCTTTTTAGCACCCGCGCACGGATTTGTGCGAAAACGCGTTTTAAGCATGCACATGCATCTTTTGGTAGACGCGAATGAAGTTTTCTGCAAAACCACAAGATGTGCATGGAAATGGTGCTTTTGGCAGAACGCGCACGTGGATTTCTACCAAACGACGTGCTAAGCATGCCGGTGCTGCTCTTTTTAGCACCCGCGCACGCATTTGTGCGAAAACGCGTTTTAAGCATGCACATGCATCTTTTGGTAGACGCGGATGAAGTTTTCTGCAAAACCACAAGATGTGCATGCAAATGGTGCTTTTGGCAGAACGCGCACGTGGATTTCTACCAAACGACGTGCTAAGCATGCCGATGCTGCTCTTATTAGCACCCGCGCACGCATTTGTGCGAAAACGCGTTTTAAGCATGCACATGCATCTTTTGGTAGACGCGGATGAAGTTTTCTGCAAAACCACAAGATGTGCATGCAAATGGTGCTTTTTGCAGAACGCGCACGTGGATTTCTACCAAACGACGTGCTAAGCATGCCGATGCTGCTCTTTTTAGCACCCGCGCACGGATTTGTGCGAAAACGCGTTTTAAGCATGCACATGCATCTTTTGATAGACGCGGATGAAGTTTTCTGCAAAACCACAAGATGTGCATGCAAGTGGTGCATTTGGCAGAACGCGCACGTGGATTTCTACCAAACGACGTGCTAAGCATGCCGATGCTGCTCTTTTTAGCACCCGCGCACGCATTTGTGCGAAAACGCGTTTTAAGCATGCACATGCATCTTTTGGTAGACGCGGATGAAGTTTTCTGCAAAACCACAAGATGTGCATGCAAATGGTGCTTTTTGCAGAACGCGCACGTGGATTTCTACCAAACGACGTGCAAAGCATGGCGATGCTGCTCTTTTTAGCACCCGCGCACGCATTTGTGCGAAAACGCGTTTTAAGCATGCACATGCATCTTTTGGTAGACGCGGATGAAGTTTTCTGCAAAACCACAATATGTGCATGCAAATGGTGCTTTTTGCAGAACGCGCACGTGGATTTCTACCAAACGACGTGCTAAGCATGCCGATGCTGCTCTTTTTAGCACCCGCGCACGGATTTGTGCGAAAACGCGTTTTAAGCATGCACATGCATCTTTTGGTAGACGCGGATGAAGTTTTCTGCAAAACCACAAGATGTGCATGCAAATGGTGCTTTTTGCAGAACGCGCTCGTGGATTTCTACCAAACGACGTGCTAAGCATGCCGATGCTGCTCTTTTTAGCACCCGCGCACGCATTTGTGCGAAAACGCGTTTTAAGCATGCACATGCATCTTTTGGTAGACGCGGATGAAGTTTTCTGCAAGACCACAAGATGTGCATGCAAATGGTGCTTTTGGCAGAACGCGCACGTGGATTTCTACCAAACGACGTGCTAAGCATGCCGATGCTGCTCTTTTTAGCACCCGCGCACGCATTTGTGCGAAAACGCGTTTTAAGCATGCACATGCATCTTTTGGTAGACGCGGATGAAGTTTTCTGCAAAACCACAAGATGTGCATGCAAATGGTTTTTTGCAGAACGCGCACGTGGATTTCTACCAAACGACGTGCTAAGCATGCCGATGCTGCTCTTTTTAGCACCCGCGCACGGATTTGTGCGAAAACGCGTTTTAAGCATGCACGTGCATCTTTTGGTAGACGCGGATGAAGTTTTCTGCAAAACCACAAGATGTGCATGCAAATGGTGCTTTTGGCAGAACGCGCACGTGGATTTCTACCAAACGACGTGCTAAGCATGCCGATGCTGCTCTTTTTAGCACCCGCGCACGCATTTGTGCGAAAACGCGTTTTAAGCATGCACATGCATCTTTTGGTAGACGCGGATGAAGTTTTCTGCAAAACCACAAGATGTGCATGCAAATGGTGCTTTTTGCAGAACGCGCACGTGGATTTCTACCAAACGACGTGCTAAGCATGCCGATGCTGCTATTTTTAGCACCCGCGCACGCATTTGTGCGAAAACGCGTTTTAAGCATGCACATGCATATTTTGGTAGACGCGGATGAAGTTTTCTGCAAAACCACAAGATGTGCATGCAAATGGTGCTTTTTGCAGAACGCGCACGTGGATTTCTACCAAACGACGTGCTAAGCATGCCGATGCTGCTCTTTTTAGCACCCGCGCACGCATTTGTGCGAAAACGCGTTTTAGGCATGCACATGCATCTTTTGGTAGACGCGGATGAAGTTTTCTGCAAAACCACAAGATGTGCATGCAACTGGTGCTTTTGGCAGAACGCGCACGTGGATTTCTAGCAAACGACGTGCTAAGCATGCCGATGCTGCTCTTTTTAGCACCCGCGCACGCATTTGTGCGAAAACGCGTTTTAAGCATGTACATGCATCTTTTGGTAGACGCGGATGACGTTTTCTGCAAAACCACAAGATGTGCATGCAAATAGTGCTTTTGGCAGAACGCGCACGTGGATTTCTACCAAACGACGTGCAAAGCATGCCGATGCTGCTCTTTTTAGCACCCGCGCACGCATTTGTGCGAGAACGCGTTTTAAGCATGCACATGCATCTTTTGGTAGACGCGGATGAAGTTTTCTGCAAAACCACAAGATGTGCATGCAAATGGTGCTTTTTGCAGAACGCGCACGTGGATTTCTACCAAACGACGTGCTAAGCATGCCGATGCTGCTCTTTTTAGCACCCGCGCACGCATTTGTGCGAAAACGCGTTTTAAGCATGGACATGCATCTTTTGGTAGACGCGGATGAAGTTTTCTGCAAAACCACAAGATGTGCATGCAAATGGTGCTTTTTGCAGAACGCGCACGTGGATTTCTACCAAACGACGTGCTAAGCATGCCGATGCTGCTCTTTTTAGCACCCGCGCACGCATTTGTGCGAAAACGCGTTTTAAGCATGCACATGCATCTTTTGGTAGACGCGGATGAAGTTTTCTGCAAAACCACAAGATGTGCATGCAAATGGTGCTTTTTGCAGAACGCGCACGTGGATTTCTACCAAACGACGTGCTAAGCATGCCGATGCTGCTATTTTTAGCACCCGCGCACGGATTTGTGCGAAAACGCGTTTTAAGCATGCACATGCATCTTTTGGTAGACGCGGATGAAGTTTTCTGCAAAACCACAAGATGTGCATGCAAATGGTGCTTTTGGCAGAACGCGCACGTGGATTTCTACCAAACGACGTGCTAAGCATGCCGATGCTGCTCTTTTTAGCACCCGCGCACGCATTTGTGCGAAAACGCGTTTTAAGCATGCCCATGCATCTTTTGCTAGACGCGGATGAAGTTTTCTGCAAAACCACAAGACGTGCATGCAAATGGTGCTTTTTGCAGAACGCGCACGTGGATTTCTACCAAACGACGTGCTAAGCATGCCGATGCTGCTCTTTTTAGCACCCGCGCACGGATTTGTGCGAAAACGCGTTTTAAGCATGCACATGCATCTTTTAAAAGACGCGGATGAAGTTTTCTGCAAAACTACAAGATGTGCATGCAAATGGTGCTTTTTGCAGAACGCGCACGTGGATTTCTACCAAACGACGTGCTAAGCATGCCGATGCTGCTATTTTTAGCACCCGCGCACGCATTTGTGCGAAAACGCGTTTTAAGCATGCACATGCATATTATGGTAGACGCGGATGAAGTTTTCTGCAAATCCACAAGATGTGCATGCAAATGGTGCTTTTTGCAGAACGCGCACGTGGAGTTCTACCAAACGACGTGCTAAGCATGCCGATGCTGCTCTTTTTAGCACCCGCGCACGCATTTGTGCGAAAACGCGTTTTAAGCATGCACATGCATCTTTTGGTAGACGCGGATGAAGTTTTCTGCAAAACCACAAGATGTGCATGCAAATGGTGCTTTTTGCAGAACGCGCACGTGGATTTCTACCAAACGACGTGCTAAGCTTGCCGATGCTGCTTTTTTTAGCACCCGCGCACGGATTTGTGCGAAAACGCGTTTTAAGCATGCACATGCATCTTTTGGTAGACGCGGATGAAGTTTTCTGCAAAACCACAAGATGTGCATGCAAATGGTGCTTTTTGCAGAACGCGCACGTGGATTTCTACCAAACGACGTGCTAAGCATGCCGATGCTGCTCTTTTTAGCACCCGCGCACGGATTTGTGCGAAAACGCGTTTTAAGCATGCACATGCATCTTTTGGTAGACGCGGATGAAGTTTTCTGCAAAACCACAAGATGTGCATGCAAATGGTGCTTTTGGCAGAACGCGCACGTGGATTTCTACCAAACGACGTGCTAAGCATGCCGATGCTGCTCTTCTTAGCACCCGCGCACGCATTTGTGCGAAAACGCGTTTTAAGCATGCACATGCATCTTTTGGTAGACGCGGATAAAGTTTTCTGCAAAACCACAAGATGTGCATGCAAATGGTGCTTTTTGCAGAACGCGCACGTGGATTTCTACCAAACGACGTGCTAAGCATGCCGATGCTGCACTTTTTAGCACCCGCGCAAGCATTTGTGCGAAAACGCGTTTTAAGCATGCACATGCATCTTTTGGTAGACGCGGATGAAGTTTTCTGCAAAACCACAAGATGTGCATGCAAATGGTGCTTTTTGCAGAACGCGCACGTGGATTTCTACCAAACGACGTGCTAAGCATGCCGATGCTGCTCTTTTTAGCACCCGCGCACGCATTTGTGCGAAAACGCGTTTTAAGCATGCACATGCATCTTTTGGTAGACGCGGATGAAGTTTTCTGCAAAACCACAAGATGTGCATGCAAATGGTGCTTTTGGCAGAACGCGCACGTGAATTTTTACCAAACGACGTGCTAAGCATGCCGATGCTGCTCTTCTTAGCACCCGCGCACGCATTTGTGCGAAAACGCGTTTTAAGCATGCACATGCATCTTTTGGTAGACGCGGATGAAGTTTTCTGCAAAAACCACAAGATGTGCATGCAAATTGTGCTTTTGGCAGAACGCGCACGTGGATTTCTACCAAACGACGTGCTAAGCATGCCGATGCTGCTCTTTTTAGCACCCGCGCACGCATTTGTGCGAAAACGCGTTTTAAGCATGCACATGCATCTTTTGGTAGACGCGGATGAAGTTTTCTGCAAAACCACAAGATGTGCATGCAAATGGTGCTTTTTGCAGAACGCGCACGTGGATTTCTACCAAACGACGTGCTAAGCATGCCGATGCTGCTCTTTTTAGCACCCGCGCACGGATTTGTGCGAAAACGCGTTTTAAGCATGCACATGCATCTTTTGGTAGACGCGGATGAAGTTTTCTGCAAAACCACAAGATGTGCATGCAAATGGTGCTTTTTGCAGAACGCGCATGTGGATTTCTACCAAACGACGTGCTAAGCATGCCGATGCTGCTCTTTTTAGCACCCGCGCACGGATTTGTGCGAAAACGCGTTTTAAGCATGCACATGCATCTTTTGGTAGACGCGGATGAAGTTTTCTGCAAAACCACAAGATGTGCATGCAAATGGTGCTTTTGGCAGAACGCGCACGTGGATTTCTACCAAACGACGTGCTAAGCATGCCGATGCTGCTCTTTTTAGCACCCGCGCACGCATTTGTGCGAAAACGCGTTTTAAGCATGCTCATGCATCTTTTGGTAGACGCGGATGAAGTTTTCTGCAAAACCACAAGATGTGCATGCAAATGGTGCTTTTTGCAGAACGCGCACGTGGATTTCTACCAAACGACGTGCTAAGCATGCCGATGCTGCTCTTTTTAGCACCCGCGCACGCATTTGTGCGAAAACGCGTTTTAAGCATGCACATGCATCTTTTGGTAGACGCGGATGAAGTTTTCTGCAAAACCACAAGATGTGCATGCAAATGGTGCTTTTTGCGGAACGCGCACGTGGATTTCTACCAAACGACGTGCTAAGCTTGCCGATGCTGCTCTTTTTAGCACCCGCGCACGGATTTGTGCGAAAACGCGTTTTAAGCATGCACATGCATCTTTTGGTAGACGCGGATGAAGTTTTCTGCAAAACCACAAGATGTGCATGCAAATGGTGCTTTTGGCAGAACGCGCACGTGGATTTCTACCAAACGACGTGCTAAGCATGCCGATGCTGCTCTTTTTAGCACCCGCGCACGCATTTGTGCGAAAACGCGTTTTAAGCATGCCCATGCATCTTTTGGTAGACGCGGATGAAGTTTTCTGCAAAACCACAAGACGTGCATGCAAATGGTGCTTTTTGCAGAACGCGCACGTGGATTTCTACCAAACGACGTGCTAAGCATGCCGATGCTGCTCTTTTTAGCACCCGCGCACGGATTTGTGCGAAAACGCGTTTTAAGCATGCACATGCATCTTTTGGTAGACGCGGATGAAGTTTTCTGCAAAACCACAAGATGTGCATGCAAATGGTGCTTTTGGCAGAACGCGCACGTGGATTTCTACCAAACGACGTGCTAAGCATGCCGATGCTGCACTTTTTAGCACCCGCGCACGCATTTGTGCGAAAACGCGTTTTAAGCATGCACATGCATCTTTTGGTAGACGCGGATGAAGTTTTCTGCAAAACCACAAGATGTGCATGCAAATGGTGCTTTTTGCAGAACGCGCACGTGGATTTCTACCAAACGACGTGCTAAGCATGCCGATCCTGCTCTTTTTAGCACCCGCGCACGCATTTGTGCGAAAACGCGTTTTAAGCATGCACATGCATCTTTTGGTAGACGCGGATGAAGTTTTCTGCAAAACCACAAGATGTGCATGCAAATGGTGCTTTTGGCAGAACGCGCACGTGAATTTTTACCAAACGACGTGCTAAGCATGCCGATGCTGCTCTTCTTAGCACCCGCGCACGCATTTGTGCGAAAACGCGTTTTAAGCATGCACATGCATCTTTTGGTAGACGCGGATGAAGTTTTCTGCAAAACCACAAGATGTGCATGCAAATGGTGCTTTTGGCAGAACGCGCACGTGGATTTCTACCAAACGACGTGCTAAGCATGCCGATGCTGCTCTTTTTAGCACCCGCGCACGCATTTGTGCGAAAACGCGTTTTAAGCATGCACATGCATCTTTTGGTAGACGCGGATGAAGTTTTCTGCAAAACCACAAGATGTGCATGCAAATGGTGCTTTTTGCAGAACGCGCACGTGGATTTCTACCAAACGACGTGCTAAGCTTGCCGATGCTGCTCTTTTTAGCACCCGCGCACGGATTTGTGCGAAAACGCGTTTTAAGCATGCACATGCATCTTTTGGTAGACGCGGATGAAGTTTTCTGCAAAACCACAAGATGTGCATGCAAATGGTGCTTTTGGCAGAACGCGCACGTGGATTTCTACCAAACGACGTGCTAAGCATGCCGATGCTGCTCTGTTTAGCACCCGCGCACGCATTTGTGCGAAAACGCGTTTTAAGCATGCCCATGCATCTTTTGGTAGACGCGGATGAAGTTTTCTGCAAAACTACAAGACGTGCATGCAAATGGTGCTTTTTGCAGAACGCGCACGTGGATTTCTACCAAACGACGTGCTAAGCATGCCGATGCTGCACTTTTTAGCACCCGCGCACGCATTTGTGCGAAAACGCGTTTTAAGCATGCACATGCATCTTTTGGTAGACGCGGATGAAGTTTTCTGCAAAACCACAAGATGTGCATGCAAATGGTGCTTTTTGCAGAACGCGCACGTGGATTTCTACCAAACGACGTGCTAAGCATGCCGATGCTGCTCTTTTTAGCACCCGCGCACGCATTTGTGCGAAAACGCGTTTTAAGCATGCACATGCATCTTTTGGTAGACGCGGATGAAGTTTTCTGCAAAACCACAAGATGTGCATGCAAATGGTGCTTTTGGCAGAACGCGCACGTGAATTTTTACCAAACGACGTGCTAAGCATGCCGATGCTGCTCTTAGCACCCGCGCACGCATTTGTGCGAAAACGCGTTTTAAGCATGCACATGCATCTTTTGGTAGACGCGGATGAAGTTTTCTGCAAAACCACAAGATGTGCATGCAAATGGTGCTTTTGGCAGAACGCGCACGTGGATTTCTACCAAACGACGTGCTAAGCATGCCGATGCTGCTCTTTTTAGCACCCGCGCACGCATTTGTGCGAAAACGCGTTTTAAGCATGCACATGCATCTTTTGGTAGACGCGGATGAAGTTTTCTGCAAAACCACAAGATGTGCATGCAAATGGTGCTTTTTGCAGAACGCGCACGTGGATTTCTACCAAACGACGTGCTAAGCATGCCGATGCTGCTCTTTTTAGCACCCGCGCACGGATTTGTGCGAAAACGCGTTTTCAGCATGCACATGCATCTTTTGGTAGACGCGGATGAAGTTTTCTGCAAAACCACAAGATGTGCATGCAAATGGTGCTTTTGGCAGAACGCGCACGTGGATTTCTACCAAACGACGTGCTAAGCATGCCGATGCTGCTCTTTTTAGCACCCGCGCACGCATTTGTGCGAAAACGCGTTTTAAGCATGCACATGCATCTTTTGGTAGACGCGGATGAAGTTTTCTGCAAAACCACAAGATGTGCATGCAAATGGTGCTTTTTGCAGAACGCGCACGTGGATTTCTACCAAACGACGTGCTAAGCATGCCGATGCTGCTCTTTTTAGCACCCGCGCACGGATTTGTGCGAAAACGCGTTTTAAGCATGCACATGCATCTTTTGGTAGACGCGGATGAAGTTTTCTGCAAAACCACAAGATGTGCATGCAAATGGTGCTTTTGGCAGAACGCGCACGTGGATTTCTACCAAACGACGTGCTAAGCATGCCGATTCTGCTCTTTTTAGCACCCGCGCACGCATTTGTGCGAAAACGCGTTTTAAGCATGCTCATGCATCTTTTGGTAGACGCGGATGAAGTTTTCTGCAAAACCACAAGATGTGCATGCAAATGGTGCTTTTTGCAGAACGCGCACGTGGATTTCTACCAAACGACGTGCTAAGCATGCCGATGCTGCTCTTTTTAGCACCCGCGCACGCATTTGTGCGAAAACGCGTTTTAAGCATGCACATGCATCTTTTGGTAGACGCGGATGAAGTTTTCTGCAAAACCACAAGATGTGCATGCAAATGGTGCTTTTTGCGGAACGCGCACGTGGATTTCTACCAAACGACGTGCTAAGCTTGCCGATGCTGCTCTTTTTAGCACCCGCGCACGGATTTGTGCGAAAACGCGTTTTAAGCATGCACATGCATCTTTTGGTAGACGCGGATGAAGTTTTCTGCAAAACCACAAGATGTGCATGCAAATGGTGCTTTTGGCAGAACGCGCACGTGGATTTCTACCAAACGACGTGCTAAGCATGCCGATGCTGCTCTTTTTAGCACCCGCGCACGCATTTGTGCGAAAACGCGTTTTAAGCATGCCCATGCATCTTTTGGTAGACGCGGATGAAGTTTTCTGCAAAACCACAAGACGTGCATGCAAATGGTGCTTTTTGCAGAACGCGCACGTGGATTTCTACCAAACGACGTGCTAAGCATGCCGATGCTGCTCTTTTTAGCACCCGCGCACGGATTTGTGCGAAAACGCGTTTTAAGCATGCACATGCATCTTTTGGTAGACGCGGATGAAGTTTTCTGCAAAACCACAAGATGTGCATGCAAATGGTGCTTTTGGCAGAACGCGCACGTGGATTTCTACCAAACGACGTGCTAAGCATGCCGATGCTGCTCTTTTTAGCACCCGCGCACGCATTTGTGCGAAAACGCGTTTTAAGCATGCACATGCATCTTTTGGTAGACGCGGATGAAGTTTTCTGCAAAACCACAAGATGTGCATGCAAATGGTGCTTTTTGCAGAACGCGCACGTGGATTTCTACCAAACGACGTGCTAAGCATGCCGATGCTGCTATTTTTAGCACCCGCGCACGCATTTGTGCGAAAACGCGTTTTAAGCATGCACATGCATATTTTGGTAGACGCGGATGAAGTTTTCTGCAAAACCACAAGATGTGCATGCAAATGGTGCTTTTTGCAGAACGCGCACGTGGATTTCTACCAAACGACGTGCTAAGCATGCCGATGCTGCTCGTTTTAGCACCCGCGCACGCATTTGTGCGAAAACGCGTTTTAAGCATGCACATGCATCTTTTGGTAGACGCGGATGAAGTTTTCTGCAAAACCACAAGATGTGCATGCAAATGGTGCTTTTTGCAGAACGCGCACGTGGATTTTTACCAAACGACGTGCTAAGCATGCCGATGCTGCTCTTTTTAGCACCCGCGCACGCATTTGTGCGAAAACGCGTTTTAAGCATGCACATGCATCTTTTGGTAGACGCGGATGAAGTTTTCTGCAAAACCACAAGATGTGCATGCAAATGGTGCTTTTTGCAGAACGCGCACGTGGATTTCTACCAAACGACGTGCTAAGCTTGCCGATGCTGCTCTTTTTAGCACCCGCGCACGGATTTGTGCGAAAACGCGTTTAAGCATGCACATGCATCTTTTGGTAGACGCGGATGAAGTTTTCTGCAAAACCACAAGATGTGCATGCAAATGGTGCTTTTGGCAGAACGCGCACGTGGATTTCTACCAAACGACGTGCTAAGCATGCCGATGCTGCTCTTTTTAGCACACGCGCACGCATTTGTGCGAAAACGCGTTTTAAGCATGCCCATGCATTTTTTGCTAGACGCGGATGAAGTTTTCTGCAAAACCACAAGACGTGCATGCAAATGGTGCTTTTTGCAGAACGCGCACGTGGATTTCTACCAAACGACGTGCTAAGCATGCCGATGCTGCTCTTTTTAGCACCCGCGCACGCATTTGTGCGAAAACGCGTTTTAAGCATGCACATGCATCTTTTGGTAGACGCGGATGAAGTTTTCTGCAAAACCACAAGATGTGCATGCAAATGGTGCTTTTTGCAGAACGCGCACGTGGATTTCTACCAAACGACGTGCTAAGCTTGCCGATGCTGCTCTTTTTAGCACCCGCGCACGCATTTGTGCGAAAACGCGTTTTAAGCATGCACATGCATCTTTTGGTAGACGCGGATGAAGTTTTCTGCAAAACCACAAGATGTGCATGCAAATGGTGCTTTTTGCAGAACGCGCACGTGGATTTCTACCAAACGACGTGCTAAGCTTGCCGATGCTGCTCTTTTTAGCACCCGCGCACGGATTTGTGCGAAAACGCGTTTAAGCATGCACATGCATCTTTTGGTAGACGCGGATGAAGTTTTCTGCAAAACCACAAGATGTGCATGCAAATGGTGCTTTTGGCAGAACGCGCACGTGGATTTCTACCAAACGACGTGCTAAGCATGCCGATGCTGCTCTTTTTAGCACACGCGCACGCATTTGTGCGAAAACGCGTTTTAAGCATGCCCATGCATTTTTTGCTAGACGCGGATGAAGTTTTCTGCAAAACCACAAGACGTGCATGCAAATGGTGCTTTTTGCAGAACGCGCACGTGGATTTCTACCAAACGACGTGCTAAGCATGCCGATGCTGCTCTTTTTAGCACCCGCGCACGGATTTGTGCGAAAACGCGTTTTAAGCATGCACATGCATCTTTTAAAAGACGCGGATGAAGTTTTCTGCAAAACTACAAGATGTGCATGCAAATGGTGCTTTTTGCAGAACGCGCACGTGGATTTCTACCAAACGACGTGCTAAGCATGCCGATGCTGCTATTTTTAGCACCCGCGCACGCATTTGTGCGAAAACGCGTTTTAAGCATGCACATGCATATTTTGGTAGACGCGGATGAAGTTTTCTGCAAAACCACAAGATGTGCATGCAAATGGTGCTTTTTGCAGAACGCGCACGTGGATTTCTACCAAACGACGTGCTAAGCATGCCGATGCTGCTCTTTTTAGCACCCGCGCACGCATTTGTGCGAAAACGCGTTTTAAGCATGCACATGCATCTTTTGGTAGACGCGGATGAAGTTTTCTGCAAAACCACAAGATGTGCATGCAAATGGTGCTTTTTGCAGAACGCGCACGTGGATTTCTACCAAACGACGTGCTAAGCTTGCCGATGCTGCTCTTTTTAGCACCCGCGCACGGATTTGTGCGAAAACGCGTTTTAAGCATGCACATGCATCTTTTGGTAGACGCGGATGAAGTTTTCTGCAAAACCACAAGATGTGCATGCAAATGGTGCTTTTGGCGGAACGCGCACGTGGATTTCTACCAAACGACGTGCTAAGCATGCCAATGCTGCTCTTTTTAGCACCCGCGCACGGATTTGTGCGAAAACGCGTTTTAAGCATGCACATGCATCTTTTGGTAGACGCGGATGAAGTTTTCTGCAAAACCACAAGATGTGCATGCAAATGGTGCTTTTGGCAGAACGCGCACGTGGATTTCTACCAAACGACGTGTTAAGCATGCCGATGCTGCTCTTTTTAGCACCCGCGCACGCATTTGTGCGAAAACGCGTTTTAAGCATGCACATGCATCTTTTGGTAGACGCGGATGTTTTCTGCAAAACCACAAGATGTGCATGCAAATGGTGCTTTTGGCAGAACGCGCACGTGGATTTCTACCAAACGACGTGTTAAGCATGCCGATGCTGCTCTTTTTAGCACCCGCGCACGCATTTGTGCGAAAACGCGTTTTAAGCATGCACATGCATCTTTTGGTAGACGCGGATGAAGTTTTCTGCAAAACCACAAGATGTGCATGCAAATGGTGCTTTTTGCTGAACGCGCTCGTGGATTTCTACCAAACGACGTGCTAAGCATGCCGATGCTGCTCTTTTTAGCACCCGTGCACGCATTTGTGCGAAAACGCGTTTTAAGCATGCACATGCATCTTTTGGTAGACGCGGATGAAGTTTTCTGCAAAACCACAAGATGTGCATGCAAATGGTGCTTTTTGCAGAACGCGCACGTGGATTTCTACCAAACGACGTGCTAAGCATGCCGATGCTGCTCTTTTTAGCACCCGCGCACGGATTTGTGCGAAAACGCGTTTTAAGCATGCACATGTATCTTTTGGTAGACGCGGATGAAGTTTTCTGCAAAACCACAAGATGTGCATGCAAATGGTGCTTTTGGCAGAACGCGCACGTGGATTTCTACCAAACGACGTGCTAAGCATGCCAATGCTGCTCTTTTTAGCACCCGCGCACGCATTTGTGCGAAAACGCGTTTTAAGCATGCACATGCATCTTTTGGTAGACGCGGATGAAGTTTTCTGCAAAACCACAAGATGTGCATGCAAATGGTGCTTTTTGCAGAACGCGCACGTGGATTTCTACCAAACGACGTGCTAAGCATGCCGATGCTGCTCTTTTTAGCACCCGCGCACGGATTTGTGCGAAAACGCGTTTTAAGCATGCACATGCATCTTTTGGTAGACGCGGATGAAGTTTTCTGCAAAACCACAAGATGTGCATGCAAATGGTGCTTTTTGCAGAACGCGCTCGTGGATTTCTACCAAACGACGTGCTAAGCATGCCGATGCTGCTCTTTTTAGCACCCGCGCACGCATTTGTGCGAAAACGCGTTTTAAGCATGCACATGCATCTTTTGGTAGACGCGGATGAAGTTTTCTGCAAAACCACAAGATGTGCATGCAAATGGTGCTTTTTGCAGAACGCGCTCGTGGATTTCTACCAAACGACGTGCTAAGCATGCCGATGCTGCTGTTTTTAGCACTCGCGCACGCATTTGTGCGAAAACGCGTTTTAAGCATGCACATGCATCTTTTGGTAGACGCGGATGAAGTTTTCTGCAAAACCACAAGATGTGCATGCAAATGGTGCTTTTTGCAGAACGCGCACGTGGATTGCTACCAAACGACGTGCTAAGCATGCCGATGCTGCTCTTTTTAGCACCCGCGCACGGATTTGTGCGAAAACGCGTTTTAAGCATGCACATGCATCTTTTGGTAGACGCGGATGAAGTTTTCTGCAAAACCACAAGATGTGCATGCAAATGGTGCTTTTTGCAGAACGCGCTCGTGGATTTCTACCAAACGACGTGCTAAGCATGCCGATGCTGCTCTTTTTAGCACTCGCGCACGCATTTGTGCGAAAACGCGTTTTAAGCATGCACATGCATCTTTTGGTAGACGCGGATGAAGTTTTCTGAAAAACCACAAGATGTGCATGCAAATGGTGCTTTTTGCAGAACGCGCTCGTGGATTTCTACCAAACGACGTGCTAAGCATGCCGATGCTGCTCTTTTTAGCACCCGCGCACGCGTTTGTGCGAAAACGCGTTTTAAGCATGCACATGCATCTTTTGGTATACGCGGATGAAGTTTTCTGCAAAACCACAAGATGTGCATGCAAATGGTGCTTTTTGCAGAACGCGCACGTGGATTTCTACCAAACGACGTGCTAAGCATGCCGATGCTGCTATTTTTAGCACCCGCGCACGCATTTGTGCGAAAACGCGTTTTAAGCATGCACATGCATCTTTTGGTAGACGCGGATGAAGTTTTCTGCAAAACCACAAGATGTGCATGCAAATGGTGCTTTTTGCAGAACGCGCACGTGGATTTCTACCAAACGACGTGCTAAGCATGCCGATGCTGCTCTTTTTAGCACCCGCGCACGCATTTATGCGAAAACGCGTTTTAAGCATGCACATGCATCTTTTGGTAGACGCGGATGAAGTTTTCTGCAAAACCACAATATGTGCATGCAAATGGTGCTTTTGGCAGAACGCGCACGTGGATTTCTACCAAACGACGTGCTAAGCATGCCAATGCTGCTCTTTTTAGCACCCGCGCACGCATTTGTGCGAAAACGCGTTTTTAGCATGCACATGCATCTTTTGGTAGACGCGGATGAAGTTTTCTGCAAAACCACAAGATGTGCATGCAAATGGTGCTTTTTGCAGAACGCGCACGTGGATTTCTACCAAACGACGTGCTAAGCATGCCGATGCTGCTCTTTTTAGCACCCGCGCACGGATTTGTGCGAAAACGCGTTTTAAGCATGCACATGCATCTTTTGGTAGACGCGGATGAAGTTTTCTGCAAAACCACAAGATGTGCATGCAAATGGTGCTTTTGGCAGAACGCGCACGTGGATGTCTATCAAACGACGTGCTAAGCATGCCGATGCTGCTCTTTTTAGCACCCGCGCACGCATTTGTGCGAAAACGCGTTTTAAGCATGCACATGCATCTTTTGGTAGACGCGGATGAAGTTTTCTGCAAAACCACAAGATGTGCATGCAAATGGTGCTTTTTGCAGAACGCGCACGTGGATTTCTAATAAACGACGTGCTAAGCATGCCGATGCTGCTCTTTTTAGCACCCGCGCACGGATTTGTGCGAAAACGCGTTTTAAGCATGCACATGCATCTTTTGGTAGACGCGGATGAAGTTTTCTGCAAAACCACAAGATGTGCATGCAAATGGTGCTTTTCGCAGAACGCGCACGTGGATTTCTACCAAACGACGTGCTAAGCATGCCGATGCTGCTCTTTTTAGCACCCGCGCACGCGTTTGTGCGAAAACGCGTTTTAAGCATGCACATGCATCTTTTGGTAGACGCGGATGAAGTTTTCTGCAAAACCACAAGATGTGCATGCAAATGGTGCTTTTTGCAGAACGCGCACGTGGATTTCTACCAAACGACGTGCTAAGCATGCCGATGCTGCTCTTTTTAGCACCCGCGCACGCATTTGTGCGAAAACGCGTTTTAAGCATGCACATGCATCTTTTGGTAGACGCGGATGAAGTTTTCTGCAAAACCACAAGATGTGCATGCAAATGGTGCTTTTTGCAGAACGCGCACGTGGATTTCTACCAAACGACGTGCTAAGCTTGCCGATGCTGCTCTTTTTAGCACCCGCGCACGGATTTGTGCGAAAACGCGTTTTAAGCATGCACATGCATCTTTTGGTAGACGCGGATAAAGTTTTCTGCAAAACCACAAGATGTGCATGCAAATGGTGCTTTTGGCAGAACGCGCACGTGGATTTCTACCAAACGACGTGCTAAGCATGCCGATGCTGCTCTTTTTAGCACCCGCGCACGCATTTGTGCGAAAACGCGTTTTAAGCATGCCCATGCATCTTTTGGTAGACGCGGATGAAGTTTTCTGCAAAACCACAAGACGTGCATGCAAATGGTGCTTTTTGCAGAACGCGCACGTGGATTTCTACCAAACGACGTGCTAAGCATGCCGATGCTGCTCTTTTTAGCACCCGCGCACGGATTTGTGCGAAAACGCGTTTTAAGCATGCACATGCATCTTTTGGTAGACGCGGATGAAGTTTTCTGCAAAACCACAAGATGTGCATGCAAATGGTGCTTTTGGCAGAACGCGCACGTGGATTTCTACCAAACGACGTGCTAAGCATGCCGATGCTGCTCTTTTTAGCACCCGCGCACGCATTTGTGCGAAAACGCGTTTTAAGCATGCACATGCATCTTTTGGTAGACGCGGATGAAGTTTTCTGCAAAACCACAAGATGTGCATGCAAATGGTGCTTTTGGCAGAACGCGCACGTGGATTTCTACCAAACGACGTGCTAAGCATGCCGATGCTGCTCTTTTTAGCACCCGCGCACGCATTTGTGGGAAAACGCGTTTTAAGCATGCACATGCATCTTTTGGTAGACGCGGATGAAGTTTTCTGCAAAACCACAACATGTGCATGCAAATGGTGCTTTTTGCAGAACGCGCACGTGGATTTCTACCAAACGACGTGCTAAGCATGCCGATGCTGCTCTTTTTAGCACCCGCGCACGCATTTGTGCGAAAATGCGTTTTAAGCATGCACATGCATCTTTTGGTAGACGCGGATGAAGTTTTCTGCAAAACCACAAGATGTGCATGCAAATGGTGCTTTTTGCAGAACGCGCACGTGGATTTCTACCAAACGACGTGCTAAGCATGCCGATGCTGCTCTTTTTAGCACCCGCGCACGCATTTGTGCGAAAACGCGTTTTAAGCATGCACATGCATCTTTTGGTAGACGCGGATGAAGTTTTCTGCAAAACCACAAGATGTGCATGCAAATGGTGCTTTTTGCAGAACGCGCACGTGGATTTCTACCAAACGACGTGCTAAGCATGCCGATGCTGCTCTTTTTAGCACCCGCGCACGGATTTGTGCGAAAACGCGTTTTAAGCATGCACATGCATCTTTTGGTAGACGCGGATGAAGTTTTCTGCAAAACCACAAGATGTGCATGCAAATGGTGCTTTTGGCAGAACGCGCACGTGGATTTCTACCAAACGACGTGCTAAGCATGCCGATGCTGCTCTTTTTAGCACCCGCGCACGCATTTGTGCGAAAACGCGTTTTAAGCATGCACATGCATCTTTTGGTAGACGCGGATGAAGTTTTCTGCAAAACCACAATATGTGCATGCAAATGGTGCTTTTAGCAGAACGCGCTCGTGGATTTCTACCAAACGACGTGCTAAGCATGCCGATGCTGCTCTTTTTAGCACCCGCGCACGGATTTGTGCGAAAACGCGTTTTAAGCATGCACATGCATCTTTTGGTAGACGCGGATGAAGTTTTCTGCAAAACCACAAGATGTGCATGCAAATGGTGCTTTTGGCAGAACGCGCACGTGGATTTCTACCAAACGACGTGCTAAGCATGCCGATGCTGCTCTTTTTAGCACCCGCGCACGCATTTGTGCGAAAACGCGTTTTAAGCATGCCCATGCATCTTTTGGTAGACGCGGATGAAGTTTTCTGCAAAACCACAAGACGTGCATGCAAATGGTGCTTTTTGCAGAACGCGCACGTGGATTTCTACCAAACGACGTGCTAAGCATGCCGATGCTGCTCTTTTTAGCACCCGCGCACGCATTTGTGGGAAAACGCGTTTTAAGCATGCACATGCATCTTTTGGTAGACGCGGATGAAGTTTTCTGCAAAACCACAACATGTGCATGCAAATGGTGCTTTTTGCAGAACGCGCACGTGGATTTCTACCAAACGACGTGCTAAGCATGCCGATGCTGCTCTTTTTAGCACCCGCGCACGCATTTGTGCGAAAATGCGTTTTAAGCATGCACATGCATCTTTTGGTAGACGCGGATGAAGTTTTCTGCAAAACCACAAGATGTGCATGCAAATGGTGCTTTTTGCAGAACGCGCACGTGGATTTCTACCAAACGACGTGCTAAGCATGCCGATGCTGCTCTTTTTAGCACCCGCGCACGCATTTGTGCGAAAACGCGTTTTAAGCATGCACATGCATCTTTTGGTAGACGCGGATGAAGTTTTCTGCAAAACCACAAGATGTGCATGCAAATGGTGCTTTTTGCAGAACGCGCACGTGGATTTCTACCAAACGACGTGCTAAGCATGCCGATGCTGCTCTTTTTAGCACCCGCGCACGGATTTGTGCGAAAACGCGTTTTAAGCATGCACATGCATCTTTTGGTAGACGCGGATGAAGTTTTCTGCAAAACCACAAGATGTGCATGCAAATGGTGCTTTTGGCAGAACGCGCACGTGGATTTCTACCAAACGACGTGCTAAGCATGCCGATGCTGCTCTTTTTAGCACCCGCGCACGCATTTGTGCGAAAACGCGTTTTAAGCATGCACATGCATCTTTTGGTAGACGCGGATGAAGTTTTCTGCAAAACCACAATATGTGCATGCAAATGGTGCTTTTAGCAGAACGCGCTCGTGGATTTCTACCAAACGACGTGCTAAGCATGCCGATGCTGCTCTTTTTAGCACCCGCGCACGGATTTGTGCGAAAACGCGTTTTAAGCATGCACATGCATCTTTTGGTAGACGCGGATGAAGTTTTCTGCAAAACCACAAGATGTGCATGCAAATGGTGCTTTTGGCAGAACGCGCACGTGGATTTCTACCAAACGACGTGCTAAGCATGCCGATGCTGCTCTTTTTAGCACCCGCGCACGCATTTGTGCGAAAACGCGTTTTAAGCATGCCCATGCATCTTTTGGTAGACGCGGATGAAGTTTTCTGCAAAACCACAAGACGTGCATGCAAATGGTGCTTTTTGCAGAACGCGCACGTGGATTTCTACCAAACGACGTGCTAAGCATGCCGATGCTGCTCTTTTTAGCACCCGCGCACGGATTTGTGCGAAAACGCGTTTTAAGCATGCACATGCATCTTTTGGTAGACGCGGATGAAGTTTTCTGCAAAACCACAAGATGTGCATGCAAATGGTGCTTTTGGCAGAACGCGCACGTGGATTTCTACCAAACGACGTGCTAAGCATGCCGATGCTGCTCTTTTTAGCACCCGCGCACGCATTTGTGCGAAAACGCGTTTTAAGCATGCACATGCATCTTTTGGTAGACGCGGATGAAGTTTTCTGCAAAACCACAAGATGTGCATGCAAATGGTGCTTTTTGCAGAACGCGCACGTGGATTTCTACCAAACGACGTGCTAAGCATGCCGATGCTGCTATTTTTAGCACCCGCGCACGCATTTGTGCGAAAACGCGTTTTAAGCATGCACATGCATATTTTGGTAGACGCGGATGAAGTTTTCTGCAAAACCACAAGATGTGCATGCAAATGGTGCTTTTTGCAGAACGCGCACGTGGATTTCTACCAAACGACGTGCTAAGCATGCCGATGCTGCTCTTTTTAGCACCCGCGCACGCATTTGTGCGAAAACGCGTTTTAAGCATGCACATGCATCTTTTGGTAGACGCGGATGAAGTTTTCTGCAAAACCACAAGATGTGCATGCAAATGGTGCATTTGGCAGAACGCGCACGTGGATTTCTACCAAACGACGTGCTAAGCATGCCGATGCTGCTCTTTTTAGCACCCGCGCACGGATTTGTGCGAAAACGCATTTTAAGCATGCACATGCATCTTTTGGTAGACGCGGATGAAGTTTTCTGCAAAACCACAAGATGTGCATGCAAATGGTGCTTTTGGCAGAACGCGCACGTGGATTTCTACCAAACGACGTGCTAAGCATGCCGATGCTGCTCTTTTTAGCACCCGCGCACGCATTTGTGCGAAAACGCGTTTTAAGCATGCACATGCATCTTTTGGTAGACGCGGATGAAGTTTTCTGCAAAACCACAAGATGTGCATGCAACTGGTGCTTTTGGCAGAACGCGCGCGTGGATTTCTAGCAAACGACGTGCTAAGCATGCCGATGCTGCTCTTTTTAGCACCCGCGCACGCATTTGTGCGAAAACGCGTTTTAAGCATGTACATGCATCTTTTGGTAGACGCGGATGAAGTTTTCTGCAAAACCACAAGATGTGCATGCAAATAGTGCTTTTGGCAGAACGCGCACGTGGATTTCTACCAAACGACGTGCTAAGCATGCCGATGCTGCTCTTTTTAGCACCCGCGCACGCATTTGTGCGAGAACGCGTTTTAAGCATGCACATGCATCTTTTGGTAGACGCGGATGAAGTTTTCTGCAAAACCACAAGATGTGCATGCAAATGGTGCTTTTTGCAGAACGCGCACGTGGATTTCTACCAAACGACGTGCTAAGCATGCCGATGCTGCTCTTTTTAGCACCCGCGCACGCATTTGTGCGAAAACGCGTTTTAAGCATGGACATGCATCTTTTGGTAGACGCGGATGAAGTTTTCTGCAAAACCACAAGATGTGCATGCAAATGGTGCTTTTTGCAGAACGCGCACGTGGATTTCTACCAAACGACGTGCTAAGCATGCCGATGCTGCTCCTTTTAGCACCCGCGCACGCATTTGTGCGAAAACGCGTTTTAAGCATGCACATGCATCTTTTGGTAGACGCGGATGAGGTTTTCTGCAAAACCACAAGATGTGCATGCAAATGGTGCTTTTTGCAGAACGCGCACGTGGATTTCTACCAAACGACGTGCTAAGCATGCCGATGCTGCTATTTTTAGCACCCGCGCACGGATTTGTGCGAAAACGCGTTTTAAGCATGCACATGCATCTTTTGGTAGACGCGGATGAAGTTTCCTGCAAAACCACAAGATGTGCATGCAAATGGTGCTTTTGGCAGAACGCGCACGCGGATTTCTACCAAACGACGTGCTAAGCATGCCGATGCTGCTCTTTTTAGCACCCGCGCACGCATTTGTGGGAAAACGCGTTTTAAGCATGCACATGCATCTTTTGGTAGACGCGGATGAAGTTTTCTGCAAAACCACAAGATGTGCATGCAAATGGTGCTTTTTGCAGAACGCGCACGTGGATTTCTACCAAACGACGTGCTAAGCATGCCGATGCTGCTCTTTTTAGCACCCGCGCACGCATTTGTGCGAAAATGCGTTTTAAGCATGCACATGCATCTTTTGGTAGACGCGGATGAAGTTTTCTGCAAAACCACAAGATGTGCATGCAAATGGTGCTTTTTGCAGAACGCGCACGTGGATTTCTACCAAACGACGTGCTAAGCATGCCGATGCTGCTCTTTTTAGCACCCGCGCACGCATTTGTGCGAAAACGCGTTTTAAGCATGCACATGCATCTTTTGGTAGACGCGGATGAAGTTTTCTGCAAAACCACAAGATGTGCATGCAAATGGTGCTTTTTGCAGAACGCGCACGTGGATTTCTACCAAACGACGTGCTAAGCATGCCGATGCTGCTCTTTTTAGCACCCGCGCACGGATTTGTGCGAAAACGCGTTTTAAGCATGCACATGCATCTTTTGGTAGACGCGGATGAAGTTTTCTGCAAAACCACAAGATGTGCATGCAAATGGTGCTTTTGGCAGAACGCGCACGTGGATTTCTACCAAACGACGTGCTAAGCATGCCGATGCTGCTCTTTTTAGCACCGCGCACGCATTTGTGCGAAAACGCGTTTTAAGCATGCACATGCATCTTTTGGTAGACGCGGATGAAGTTTTCTGCAAAACCACAAGATGTGCATGCAAATGGTGCTTTTAGCAGAACGCGCTCGTGGATTTCTACCAAACGACGTGCTAAGCATGCCGATGCTGCTCTTTTTAGCACCCGCGCACGCATTTGTGCGAAAACGCGTTTTAAGCATGCACATGCATCTTTTGGTAGACGCGGATGAAGTTTTCTGCAAAACCACAAGATGTGCATGCAAATGGTGCTTTTTGCAGAACGCGCACGTGGATTTCTACCAAACGACGTGCTAAGCATGCCGATGCTGCTCTTTTTAGCACCCGCGCACGGATTTGTGCGAAAACGCGTTTTAAGCATGCACATGCATCTTTTGGTAGACGCGGATGAAGTTTTCTGCAAAACCACAACATGTGCATGCAAATGGTGCTTTTGGCAGAACGCGCACGTGGATTTCTACCAAACGACGTGCTAAGCATGCCGATGCTGCTCTTTTTAGCACCCGCGCACGCATTTGTGCGAAAACGCGTTTTAAGCATGCACATGCATCTTTTGGTAGACGCGGATGAAGTTTTCTGCAAAACCACAAGATGTGCATGCAAATGGTGCTTTTGGCAGAACGCGCACGTGGATGTCCATCAAACGACGTGCTAAGCATGCCGATGCTTCTCTTTTTAGCACCCGCGCACGCATTTGTGCGAAAACGCGTTTTAAGCATGCACATGCATCTTTTGGTAGACGCGGATGAAGTTTTCTGCAAAACCACAAGATGTGCATGCAAATGGTGCTTTTTGCAGAACGCGCTCGTGGATTTCTACCAAACGACGTGCAAAGCATGCCGATGCTGCTCTTTTTAGCACCCGCGCACGCATTTGTGCGAAAACGCGTTTTAAGCATGCACATGCATCTTTTGGTAGACGCGGATGAAGTTTTCTGCAAAACCACAAGATGTGCATGCAAATGGTGCTTTTGGCAGAACGCGCACGTGGATTTCTACCAAACGACGTGCTAAGCATGCCGATGCTGCTCTTTTTAGCACCCGCGCACGCATTTGTGCGAAAACGCGTTTTAAGCATGCCCATGCATCTTTTGGTAGACGCGGATGAAGTTTTCTGCAAAACCACAAGACGTGCATGCAAATGGTGCTTTTTGCAGAACGCGCACGTGGATTTCTACCAAACGACGTGCTAAGCATGCCGATGCTGCTCTTTTTAGCACCCGCGCACGGATTTGTGCGAAAACGCGTTTTAAGCATGCACATGCATCTTTTGGTAGACGCGGATGAAGTTTTCTGCAAAACCACAAGATGTGCATGCAAATGGTGCTTTTGGCAGAACGCGCACGTGGATTTCTACCAAACGACGTGCTAAGCATGCCGATGCTGCTCTTTTTAGCACCCGCGCACGCATTTGTGCGAAAACGCGTTTTAAGCATGCACATGCATCTTTTGGTAGACGCGGATGAAGTTTTCTGCAAAACCACAAGATGTGCATGCAAATGGTGCTTTTTGCAGAACGCGCACGTGGATTTCTACCAAACGACGTGCTAAGCATGCCGATGCTGCTATTTTTAGCACCCGCGCACGCATTTGTGCGAAAACGCGTTTTAAGCATGCACATGCATATTTTGGTAGACGCGGATGAAGTTTTCTGCAAAACCACAAGATGTGCATGCAAATGGTGCTTTTTGCAGAACGCGCACGTGGATTTCTACCAAACGACGTGCTAAGCATGCCGATGCTGCTCTTTTTAGCACCCGCGCACGCACTTGTGCGAAAACGCGTTTTAAGCATGCACATGCATCTTTTGGTAGACGCGGATGAAGTTTTCTGCAAAACCACAAGATGTGCATGCAAATGGTGCTTTTTGCAGAACGCGCACGTGGATTTTTACCAAACGACGTGCTAAGCATGCCGATGCTGCTCTTTTTAGCACCCGCGCACGCATTTGTGCGAAAACGCGTTTTAAGCATGCACATGCATCTTTTGGTAGACGCGGATGAAGTTTTCTGCAAAACCACAAGATGTGCATGCAAATGGTGCTTTTTGCAGAACGCGCACGTGGATTTCTACCAAACGACGTGCTAAGCTTGCCGATGCTGCTCTTTTTAGCACCCGCGCACGGATTTGTGCGAAAACGCGTTTAAGCATGCACATGCATCTTTTGGTAGACGCGGATGAAGTTTTCTGCAAAACCACAAGATGTGCATGCAAATGGTGCTTTTGGCAGAACGCGCACGTGGATTTCTACCAAACGACGTGCTAAGCATGCCGATGCTGCTCTTTTTAGCACCCGCGCACGCATTTGTGCGAAAACGCGTTTTAAGCATGCCCATGCATCTTTTGCTAGACGCGGATGAAGTTTTCTGCAAAACCACAAGACGTGCATGCAAATGGTGCTTTTTGCAGAACGCGCACGTGGATTTCTACCAAACGACGTGCTAAGCATGCCGATGCTGCTCTTTTTAGCACCCGCGCACGGATTTGTGCGAAAACGCGTTTTAAGCATGCACATGCATATTTTGGTAGACGCGGATGAAGTTTTCTGCAAAACCACAAGATGTGCATGCAAATGGTGCTTTTTGCAGAACGCGCACGTGGATTTCTACCAAACGACGTGCTAAGCATGCCGATGCTGCTCTTTTTAGCACCCGCGCACGCATTTGTGCGAAAACGCGTTTTAAGCATGCACATGCATCTTTTGGTAGACGCGGATGAAGTTTTCTGCAAAACCACAAGATGTGCATGCAAATGGTGCATTTGGCAGAACGCGCACGTGGATTTCTACCAAACGACGTGCTAAGCATGCCGATGCTGCTCTTTTTAGCACCCGCGCACGCATTTGTGCGAAAACGCGTTTTAAGCATGCACATGCATCTTTTGGTAGACGCGGATGAAGTTTTCTGCAAAACCACAAGATGTGCATGCAACTGGTGCTTTTGGCAGAACGCGCACGTGGATTTCTAGCAAACGACGTGCTAAGCATGCCGATGCTGCTCTTTTTAGCACCCGCGCACGCATTTGTGCGAAAACGCGTTTTAAGCATGTACATGCATCTTTTGGTAGACGCGGATGAAGTTTTCTGCAAAACCACAAGATGTGCATGCAAATAGTGCTTTTGGCAGAACGCGCACGTGGATTTCTACCAAACGACGTGCTAAGCATGCCGATGCTGCTCTTTTTAGCACCCGCGCACGCATTTGTGCGAGAACGCGCTTTAAGCATGCACATGCATCTTTTGGTAGACGCGGATGAAGTTTTCTGCAAAACCACAAGAAGTGCATGCAAATGGTGCTTTTTGCAGAACGCGCACGTGGATTTCTACCAAACGACGTGCTAAGCATGCCGATGCTGCTCTTTTTAGCACCCGCGCACGCATTTGTGCGAAAACGCGTTTTAAGCATGGACATGCATCTTTTGGTAGACGCGGATGAAGTTTTCTGCAAAACCACAAGATGTGCATGCAAATGGTGCTTTTTGCAGAACGCGCACGTGGATTTCTACCAAACGACGTGCTAAGCATGCCGATGCTGCTCCTTTTAGCACCCGCGCACGCATTTGTGCGAAAACGCGTTTTAAGCATGCACATGCATCTTTTGGTAGACGCGGATGAAGTTTTCTGCAAAACCACAAGATGTGCATGCAAATGGTGCTTTTTGCAGAACGCGCACGTGGATTTCTACCAAACGACGTGCTAAGCATGCCGATGCTGCTATTTTTAGCACCCGCGCACGGATTTGTGCGAAAACGCGTTTTAAGCATGCACATGCATCTTTTGGTAGACGCGGATGAAGTTTTCTGCAAAACCACAAGATGTGCATGCAAATGGTGCTTTTGGCAGAACGCGCACGTGGATTTCTACCAAACGACGTGCTAAGCATGCCGATGCTGCTCTTTTTAGCACCCGCGCACGCATTTGTGGGAAAACGCGTTTTAAGCATGCACATGCATCTTTTGGTAGACGCGGATGAAGTTTTCTGCAAAACCACAAGATGTGCATGCAAATGGTGCTTTTTGCAGAACGCGCACGTGGATTTCTACCAAACGACGTGCTAAGCATGCCGATGCTGCTCTTTTTAGCACCCGCGCACGCATTTGTGCGAAAATGCGTTTTAACCATGCACATGCATCTTTTGGTAGACGCGGATGAAGTTTTCTGCAAAACCACAAGATGTGCATGCAAATGGTGCTTTTTGCAGAACGCGCACGTGGATTTCTACCAAACGACGTGCTAAGCATGCCGATGCTGCTCTTTTTAGCACCCGCGCACGCATTTGTGCGAAAACGCGTTTTAAGCATGCACATGCATCTTTTGGTAGACGCGGATGAAGTTTTCTGCAAAACCACAAGATGTGCATGCAAATGGTGCTTTTTGCAGAACGCGCACGTGGATTTCTACCAAACGACGTGCTAAGCATGCCGATGCTGCTCTTTTTAGCACCCGCGCACGGATTTGTGCGAAAACGCGTTTTAAGCATGCACATGCATATTTTGGTAGACGCGGATGAAGTTTTCTGCAAAACCACAATATGTGCATGCAAATGGTGCTTTTAGCAGAACGCGCTCGTGGATTTCTACCAAACGACGTGCTAAGCATGCCGATGCTGCTCTTTTTAGCACCCGCGCACGGATTTGTGCGAAAACGCGTTTTAAGCATGCACATGCATCTTTTGGTAGACGCGGATGAAGTTTTCTGCAAAACCACAAGATGTGCATGCAAATGGTGCTTTTGGCAGAACGCGCACGTGGATTTCTACCAAACGACGTGCTAAGCATGCCGATGCTGCTCTTTTTAGCACCCGCGCACGCATTTGTGCGAAAACGCGTTTTAAGCATGCCCATGCATCTTTTGGTAGACGCGAATGAAGTTTTCTGCAAAACCACAAGACGTGCATGCAAATGGTGCTTTTTGCAGAACGCGCACGTGGATTTCTACCAAACGACGTGCTAAGCATGCCGATGCTGCTCTTTTTAGCACCCGCGCACGGATTTGTGCGAAAACGCGTTTTAAGCATGCACATGCATCTTTTGGTAGACGCGGATGAAGTTTTCTGCAAAACCACAAGATGTGCATGCAAATGGTGCTTTTGGCAGAACGCGCACGTGGATTTCTACCAAACGACGTGCTAAGCATGCCGATGCTGCTCTTTTTAGCACCCGCGCACGCATTTGTGCGAAAACGCGTTTTAAGCATGCACATGCATCTTTTGGTAGACGCGGATGAAGTTTTCTGCAAAACCACAAGATGTGCATGCAAATGGTGCTTTTTGCAGAACGCGCACGTGGATTTCTACCAAACGACGTGCTAAGCATGCCGATGCTGCTATTTTTAGCACCCGCGCACGCATTTGTGCGAAAACGCGTTTTAAGCATGCACATGCATCTTTTGGTAGACGCGGATGAAGTTTTCTGCAAAACCACAAGATGTGCATGCAAATGGTGCATTTGGCAGAACGCGCACGTGGATTTCTACCAAACGACGTGCTAAGCATGCCGATGCTGCTCTTTTTAGCACCCGCGCACGGATTTGTGCGAAAACGCATTTTAAGCATGCACATGCATCTTTTGGTAGACGCGGATGAAGTTTTCTGCAAAACCACAAGATGTGCATGCAAATGGTGCTTTTGGCAGAACGCGCACGTGGATTTCTACCAAACGACGTGCTAAGCATGCCGATGCTGCTCTTTTTAGCACCCGCGCACGCATTTGTGCGAAAACGCGTTTTAAGCATGCACATGCATCTTTTGGTAGACGCGGATGAAGTTTTCTGCAAAACCACAAGATGTGCATGCAACTGGTGCTTTTGGCAGAACGCGCACGTGGATTTCTAGCAAACGACGTGCTAAGCATGCCGATGCTGCTCTTTTTAGCACCCGCGCACGCATTTGTGCGAAAACGCGTTTTAAGCATGTACATGCATCTTTTGGTAGACGCGGATGAAGTTTTCTGCAAAACCACAAGATGTGCATGCAAATAGTGCTTTTGGCAGAACGCGCACGTGGATTTCTACCAAACGACGTGCTAAGCATGCCGATGCTGCTCTTTTTAGCACCCGCGCACGCATTTGTGCGAGAACGCGTTTTAAGCATGCACATGCATCTTTTGGTAGACGCGGATGAAGTTTTGTGCAAAACCACAAGATGTGCATGCAAATGGTGCTTTTTGCAGAACGCGCACGTGGATTTCTACCAAACGACGTGCTAAGCATGCCGATGCTGCTCTTTTTAGCACCCGCGCACGGATTTGTGCGAAAACGCGTTTTAAGCATGCACATGCATCTTTTGGTAGACGCGGATGAAGTTTTCTGCAAAACCACAAGATGTGCATGCAAATGGTGCTTTTGGCAGAACGCGCACGTGGATTTCTACCAAACGACGTGCTAAGCATGCCGATGCTGCTCTTTTTAGCACCCGCGCACGCATTTGTGCGAAAACGCGTTTTAAGCATGCCCATGCATCTTTTGGTAGACGCGGATGAAGTTTTCTGCAAAACCACAAGACGTGCATGCAAATGGTGCTTTTTGCAGAACGCGCACGTGGATTTCTACCAAACGACGTGCTAAGCATGCCGATGCTGCTCTTTTTAGCACCCGCGCACGCATTTGTGGGAAAACGCGTTTTAAGCATGCACATGCATCTTTTGGTAGACGCGGATGAAGTTTTCTGCAAAACCACAACATGTGCATGCAAATGGTGCTTTTTGCAGAACGCGCACGTGGATTTCTACCAAACGACGTGCTAAGCATGCCGATGCTGCTCTTTTTAGCACCCGCGCACGCATTTGTGCGAAAATGCGTTTTAAGCATGCACATGCATCTTTTGGTAGACGCGGATGAAGTTTTCTGCAAAACCACAAGATGTGCATGCAAATGGTGCTTTTTGCAGAACGCGCACGTGGATTTCTACCAAACGACGTGCTAAGCATGCCGATGCTGCTCTTTTTAGCACCCGCGCACGCATTTGTGCGGAAAACGCGTTTTAAGCATGCACATGCATCTTTTGGTAGACGCGGATGAAGTTTTCTGCAAAACCACAAGATGTGCATGCAAATGGTGCTTTTTGCAGAACGCGCACGTGGATTTCTACCAAACGACGTGCTAAGCATGCCGATGCTGCTCTTTTTAGCACCCGCGCACGGATTTGTGCGAAAACGCGTTTTAAGCATGCACATGCATCTTTTGGTAGACGCGGATGAAGTTTTCTGCAAAACCACAAGATGTGCATGCAAATGGTGCTTTTTGCAGAACGCGCACGTGGATTTCTACCAAACGACGTGCTAAGCATGCCGATGCTGCTCTTTTTAGCACCCGCGCACGCATTTGTGCGAAAACGCGTTTTAAGCATGCACATGCATCTTTTGGTAGACGCGGATGAAGTTTTCTGCAAAACCACAAGATGTGCATGCAAATGGTGCTTTTGGCAGAACGCGCACGTGGATTTCTACCAAACGACGTGCTAAGCATGCCGATGCTGCTCTTTTTAGCACCCGCGCACGCATTTGTGCGAAAACGCGTTTTAAGCATGCACATGCATCTTTTGGTAGACGCGGATGAAGTTTTCTGCAAAACCACAATATGTGCATGCAAATGGTGCTTTTAGCAGAACGCGCTCGTGGATTTCTACCAAACGACGTGCTAAGCATGCCGATGCTGCTCTTTTTAGCACCCGCGCACGGATTTGTGCGAAAACGCGTTTTAAGCATGCACATGCATCTTTTGGTAGACGCGGATGAAGTTTTCTGCAAAACCACAAGATGTGCATGCAAATGGTGCTTTTGGCAGAACGCGCACGTGGATTTCTACCAAACGACGTGCTAAGCATGCCGATGCTGCTCTTTTTAGCACCCGCGCACGCATTTGTGCGAAAACGCGTTTTAAGCATGCCCATGCATCTTTTGGTAGACGCGGATGAAGTTTTCTGCAAAACCACAAGACGTGCATGCAAATGGTGCTTTTTGCAGAACGCGCACGTGGATTTCTACCAAACGACGTGCTAAGCATGCCGATGCTGCTCTTTTTAGCACCCGCGCACGGATTTGTGCGAAAACGCGTTTTAAGCATGCACATGCATCTTTTGGTAGACGCGGATGAAGTTTTCTGCAAAACCACAAGATGTGCATGCAAATGGTGCTTTTGGCAGAACGCGCACGTGGATTTCTACCAAACGACGTGCTAAGCATGCCGATGCTGCTCTTTTTAGCACCCGCGCACGCATTTGTGCGAAAACGCGTTTTAAGCATGCACATGCATCTTTTGGTAGACGCGGATGAAGTTTTCTGCAAAACCACAAGATGTGCATGCAAATGGTGCTTTTTGCAGAACGCGCACGTGGATTTCTACCAAACGACGTGCTAAGCATGCCGATGCTGCTATTTTTAGCACCCGCGCACGCATTTGTGCGAAAACGCGTTTTAAGCATGCACATGCATATTTTGGTAGACGCGGATGAAGTTTTCTGCAAAACCACAAGATGTGCATGCAAATGGTGCTTTTTGCAGAACGCGCACGTGGATTTCTACCAAACGACGTGCTAAGCATGCCGATGCTGCTCTTTTTAGCACCCGCGCACGCATTTGTGCGAAAACGCGTTTTAAGCATGCACATGCATCTTTTGGTAGACGCGGATGAAGTTTTCTGCAAAACCACAAGATGTGCATGCAAATGGTGCATTTGGCAGAACGCGCACGTGGATTTCTACCAAACGACGTGCTAAGCATGCCGATGCTGCTCTTTTTAGCACCCGCGCACGGATTTGTGCGAAAACGCATTTTAAGCATGCACATGCATCTTTTGGTAGACGCGGATGAAGTTTTCTGCAAAACCACAAGATGTGCATGCAAATGGTGCTTTTGGCAGAACGCGCACGTGGATTTCTACCAAACGACGTGCTAAGCATGCCGATGCTGCTCTTTTTAGCACCCGCGCACGCATTTGTGCGAAAACGCGTTTTAAGCATGCACATGCATCTTTTGGTAGACGCGGATGAAGTTTTCTGCAAAACCACAAGATGTGCATGCAACTGGTGCTTTTGGCAGAACGCGCACGTGGATTTCTAGCAAACGACGTGCTAAGCATGCCGATGCTGCTCTTTTTAGCACCCGCGCACGCATTTGTGCGAAAACGCGTTTTAAGCATGTACATGCATCTTTTGGTAGACGCGGATGAAGTTTTCTGCAAAACCACAAGATGTGCATGCAAATAGTGCTTTTGGCAGAACGCGCACGTGGATTTCTACCAAACGACGTGCTAAGCATGCCGATGCTGCTCTTTTTAGCACCCGCGCACGCATTTGTGCGAGAACGCGTTTTAAGCATGCACATGCATCTTTTGGTAGACGCGGATGAAGTTTTCTGCAAAACCACAAGATGTGCATGCAAATGGTGCTTTTTGCAGAACGCGCACGTGGATTTCTACCAAACGACGTGCTAAGCATGCCGATGCTGCTCTTTTTAGCACCCGCGCACGCATTTGTGCGAAAACGCGTTTTAAGCATGGACATGCATCTTTTGGTAGACGCGGATGAAGTTTTCTGCAAAACCACAAGATGTGCATGCAAATGGTGCTTTTTGCAGAACGCGCACGTGGATTTCTACCAAACGACGTGCTAAGCATGCCGATGCTGCTCCTTTTAGCACCCGCGCACGCATTTGTGCGAAAACGCGTTTTAAGCATGCACATGCATCTTTTGGTAGACGCGGATGAGGTTTTCTGCAAAACCACAAGATGTGCATGCAAATGGTGCTTTTTGCAGAACGCGCACGTGGATTTCTACCAAACGACGTGCTAAGCATGCCGATGCTGCTATTTTTAGCACCCGCGCACGGATTTGTGCGAAAACGCGTTTTAAGCATGCACATGCATCTTTTGGTAGACGCGGATGAAGTTTTCTGCAAAACCACAAGATGTGCATGCAAATGGTGCTTTTGGCAGAACGCGCACGCGGATTTCTACCAAACGACGTGCTAAGCATGCCGATGCTGCTCTTTTTAGCACCCGCGCACGCATTTGTGGGAAAACGCGTTTTAAGCATGCACATGCATCTTTTGGTAGACGCGGATGAAGTTTTCTGCAAAACCACAAGATGTGCATGCAAATGGTGCTTTTTGCAGAACGCGCACGTGGATTTCTACCAAACGACGTGCTAAGCATGCCGATGCTGCTCTTTTTAGCACCCGCGCACGCATTTGTGCGAAAATGCGTTTTAAGCATGCACATGCATCTTTTGGTAGACGCGGATGAAGTTTTCTGCAAAACCACAAGATATGCATGCAAATGGTGCTTTTTGCAGAACGCGCACGTGGATTTCTACCAAACGACGTGCTAAGCATGCCGATGCTGCTCTTTTTAGCACCCGCGCACGCATTTGTGCGAAAACGCGTTTTAAGCATGCACATGCATCTTTTGGTAGACGCGGATGAAGTTTTCTGCAAAACCACAAGATGTGCATGCAAATGGTGCTTTTTGCAGAACGCGCACGTGGATTTCTACCAAACGACGTGCTAAGCATGCCGATGCTGCTCTTTTTAGCACCCGCGCACGGATTTGTGCGAAAACGCGTTTTAAGCATGCACATGCATCTTTTGGTAGACGCGGATGAAGTTTTCTGCAAAACCACAAGATGTGCATGCAAATGGTGCTTTTGGCAGAACGCGCACGTGGATTTCTACCAAACGACGTGCTAAGCATGCCGATGCTGCTCTTTTTAGCACCGCGCACGCATTTGTGCGAAAACGCGTTTTAAGCATGCACATGCATCTTTTGGTAGACGCGGATGAAGTTTTCTGCAAAACCACAAGATGTGCATGCAAATGGTGCTTTTAGCAGAACGCGCTCGTGGATTTCTACCAAACGACGTGCTAAGCATGCCGATGCTGCTCTTTTTAGCACCCGCGCACGCATTTGTGCGAAAACGCGTTTTAAGCATGCACATGCATCTTTTGGTAGACGCGGATGAAGTTTTCTGCAAAACCACAAGATGTGCATGCAAATGGTGCTTTTTGCAGAACGCGCACGTGGATTTCTACCAAACGACGTGCTAAGCATGCCGATGCTGCTCTTTTTAGCACCCGCGCACGGATTTGTGCGAAAACGCGTTTTAAGCATGCACATGCATCTTTTGGTAGACGCGGATGAAGTTTTCTGCAAAACCACAACATGTGCATGCAAATGGTGCTTTTGGCAGAACGCGCACGTGGATTTCTACCAAACGACGTGCTAAGCATGCCGATGCTGCTCTTTTTAGCACCCGCGCACGCATTTGTGCGAAAACGCGTTTTAAGCATGCACATGCATCTTTTGGTAGACGCGGATGAAGTTTTCTGCAAAACCACAAGATGTGCATGCAAATGGTGCTTTTTGCAGAACGCGCTCGTGGATTTCTACCAAACGACGTGCAAAGCATGCCGATGCTGCTCTTTTTAGCACCCGCGCACGCATTTGTGCGAAAACGCGTTTTAAGCATGCACATGCATCTTTTGGTAGACGCGGATGAAGTTTTCTGCAAAACCACAAGATGTGCATGCAAATGGTGCTTTTGGCAGAACGCGCACGTGGATTTCTACCAAACGACGTGCTAAGCATGCCGATGCTGCTCTTTTTAGCACCCGCGCACGCATTTGTGCGAAAACGCGTTTTAAGCATGCCCATGCATCTTTTGGTAGACGCGGATGAAGTTTTCTGCAAAACCACAAGACGTGCATGCAAATGGTGCTTTTTGCAGAACGCGCACGTGGATTTCTACCAAACGACGTGCTAAGCATGCCGATGCTGCTCTTTTTAGCACCCGCGCACGGATTTGTGCGAAAACGCGTTTTAAGCATGCACATGCATCTTTTGGTAGACGCGGATGAAGTTTTCTGCAAAACCACAAGATGTGCATGCAAATGGTGCTTTTGGCAGAACGCGCACGTGGATTTCTACCAAACGACGTGCTAAGCATGCCGATGCTGCTCTTTTTAGCACCCGCGCACGCATTTGTGCGAAAACGCGTTTTAAGCATGCACATGCATCTTTTGGTAGACGCGGATGAAGTTTTCTGCAAAACCACAAGATGTGCATGCAAATGGTGCTTTTTGCAGAACGCGCACGTGGATTTCTACCAAACGACGTGCTAAGCATGCCGATGCTGCTATTTTTAGCACCCGCGCACGCATTTGTGCGAAAACGCGTTTTAAGCATGCACATGCATATTTTGGTAGACGCGGATGAAGTTTTCTGCAAAACCACAAGATGTGCATGCAAATGGTGCTTTTTGCAGAACGCGCACGTGGATTTCTACCAAACGACGTGCTAAGCATGCCGATGCTGCTCTTTTTAGCACCCGCGCACGCAGTTGTGCGAAAACGCGTTTTAAGCATGCACATGCATCTTTTGGTAGACGCGGATGAAGTTTTCTGCAAAACCACAAGATGTGCATGCAAATGGTGCTTTTTGCAGAACGCGCACGTGGATTTTTACCAAACGACGTGCTAAGCATGCCGATGCTGCTCTTTTTAGCACCCGCGCACGCATTTGTGCGAAAACGCGTTTTAAGCATGCACATGCATCTTTTGGTAGACGCGGATGAAGTTTTCTGCAAAACCACAAGATGTGCATGCAAATGGTGCTTTTTGCAGAACGCGCACGTGGATTTCTACCAAACGACGTGCTAAGCTTGCCGATGCTGCTCTTTTTAGCACCCGCGCACGGATTTGTGCGAAAACGCGTTTAAGCATGCACATGCATCTTTTGGTAGACGCGGATGAAGTTTTCTGCAAAACCACAAGATGTGCATGCAAATGGTGCTTTTGGCAGAACGCGCACGTGGATTTCTACCAAACGACGTGCTAAGCATGCCGATGCTGCTCTTTTTAGCACCCGCGCACGCATTTGTGCGAAAACGCGTTTTAAGCATGCCCATGCATCTTTTGCTAGACGCGGATGAAGTTTTCTGCAAAACCACAAGACGTGCATGCAAATGGTGCTTTTTGCAGAACGCGCACGTGGATTTCTACCAAACGACGTGCTAAGCATGCCGATGCTGCTCTTTTTAGCACCCGCGCACGGATTTGTGCGAAAACGCGTTTTAAGCATGCACATGCATATTTTGGTAGACGCGGATGAAGTTTTCTGCAAAACCACAAGATGTGCATGCAAATGGTGCTTTTTGCAGAACGCGCACGTGGATTTCTACCAAACGACGTGCTAAGCATGCCGATGCTGCTCTTTTTAGCACCCGCGCACGCATTTGTGCGAAAACGCGTTTTAAGCATGCACATGCATCTTTTGGTAGACGCGGATGAAGTTTTCTGCAAAACCACAAGATGTGCATGCAAATGGTGCATTTGGCAGAACGCGCACGTGGATTTCTACCAAACGACGTGCTAAGCATGCCGATGCTGCTCTTTTTAGCACCCGCGCACGCATTTGTGCGAAAACGCGTTTTAAGCATGCACATGCATCTTTTGGTAGACGCGGATGAAGTTTTCTGCAAAACCACAAGATGTGCATGCAACTGGTGCTTTTGGCAGAACGCGCACGTGGATTTCTAGCAAACGACGTGCTAAGCATGCCGATGCTGCTCTTTTTAGCACCCGCGCACGCATTTGTGCGAAAACGCGTTTTAAGCATGTACATGCATCTTTTGGTAGACGCGGATGAAGTTTTCTGCAAAACCACAAGATGTGCATGCAAATAGTGCTTTTGGCAGAACGCGCACGTGGATTTCTACCAAACGACGTGCTAAGCATGCCGATGCTGCTCTTTTTAGCACCCGCGCACGCATTTGTGCGAGAACGCGCTTTAAGCATGCACATGCATCTTTTGGTAGACGCGGATGAAGTTTTCTGCAAAACCACAAGAAGTGCATGCAAATGGTGCTTTTTGCAGAACGCGCACGTGGATTTCTACCAAACGACGTGCTAAGCATGCCGATGCTGCTCTTTTTAGCACCCGCGCACGCATTTGTGCGAAAACGCGTTTTAAGCATGGACATGCATCTTTTGGTAGACGCGGATGAAGTTTTCTGCAAAACCACAAGATGTGCATGCAAATGGTGCTTTTTGCAGAACGCGCACGTGGATTTCTACCAAACGACGTGCTAAGCATGCCGATGCTGCTCCTTTTAGCACCCGCGCACGCATTTGTGCGAAAACGCGTTTTAAGCATGCACATGCATCTTTTGGTAGACGCGGATGAAGTTTTCTGCAAAACCACAAGATGTGCATGCAAATGGTGCTTTTTGCAGAACGCGCACGTGGATTTCTACCAAACGACGTGCTAAGCATGCCGATGCTGCTATTTTTAGCACCCGCGCACGGATTTGTGCGAAAACGCGTTTTAAGCATGCACATGCATCTTTTGGTAGACGCGGATGAAGTTTTCTGCAAAACCACAAGATGTGCATGCAAATGGTGCTTTTGGCAGAACGCGCACGTGGATTTCTACCAAACGACGTGCTAAGCATGCCGATGCTGCTCTTTTTAGCACCCGCGCACGCATTTGTGGGAAAACGCGTTTTAAGCATGCACATGCATCTTTTGGTAGACGCGGATGAAGTTTTCTGCAAAACCACAAGATGTGCATGCAAATGGTGCTTTTTGCAGAACGCGCACGTGGATTTCTACCAAACGACGTGCTAAGCATGCCGATGCTGCTCTTTTTAGCACCCGCGCACGCATTTGTGCGAAAATGCGTTTTAACCATGCACATGCATCTTTTGGTAGACGCGGATGAAGTTTTCTGCAAAACCACAAGATGTGCATGCAAATGGTGCTTTTTGCAGAACGCGCACGTGGATTTCTACCAAACGACGTGCTAAGCATGCCGATGCTGCTCTTTTTAGCACCCGCGCACGCATTTGTGCGAAAACGCGTTTTAAGCATGCACATGCATCTTTTGGTAGACGCGGATGAAGTTTTCTGCAAAACCACAAGATGTGCATGCAAATGGTGCTTTTTGCAGAACGCGCACGTGGATTTCTACCAAACGACGTGCTAAGCATGCCGATGCTGCTCTTTTTAGCACCCGCGCACGGATTTGTGCGAAAACGCGTTTTAAGCATGCACATGCATCTTTTGGTAGACGCGGATGAAGTTTTCTGCAAAACCACAATATGTGCATGCAAATGGTGCTTTTAGCAGAACGCGCTCGTGGATTTCTACCAAACGACGTGCTAAGCATGCCGATGCTGCTCTTTTTAGCACCCGCGCACGGATTTGTGCGAAAACGCGTTTTAAGCATGCACATGCATCTTTTGGTAGACGCGGATGAAGTTTTCTGCAAAACCACAAGATGTGCATGCAAATGGTGCTTTTGGCAGAACGCGCACGTGGATTTCTACCAAACGACGTGCTAAGCATGCCGATGCTGCTCTTTTTAGCACCCGCGCACGCATTTGTGCGAAAACGCGTTTTAAGCATGCCCATGCATCTTTTGGTAGACGCGGATGAAGTTTTCTGCAAAACCACAAGACGTGCATGCAAATGGTGCTTTTTGCAGAACGCGCACGTGGATTTCTACCAAACGACGTGCTAAGCATGCCGATGCTGCTCTTTTTAGCACCCGCGCACGGATTTGTGCGAAAACGCGTTTTAAGCATGCACATGCATCTTTTGGTAGACGCGGATGAAGTTTTCTGCAAAACCACAAGATGTGCATGCAAATGGTGCTTTTGGCAGAACGCGCACGTGGATTTCTACCAAACGACGTGCTAAGCATGCCGATGCTGCTCTTTTTAGCACCCGCGCACGCATTTGTGCGAAAACGCGTTTTAAGCATGCACATGCATCTTTTGGTAGACGCGGATGAAGTTTTCTGCAAAACCACAAGATGTGCATGCAAATGGTGCTTTTTGCAGAACGCGCACGTGGATTTCTACCAAACGACGTGCTAAGCATGCCGATGCTGCTATTTTTAGCACCCGCGCACGCATTTGTGCGAAAACGCGTTTTAAGCATGCACATGCATATTTTGGTAGACGCGGATGAAGTTTTCTGCAAAACCACAAGATGTGCATGCAAATGGTGCTTTTTGCAGAACGCGCACGTGGATTTCTACCAAACGACGTGCTAAGCATGCCGATGCTGCTCTTTTTAGCACCCGCGCACGCATTTGTGCGAAAACGCGTTTTAAGCATGCACATGCATCTTTTGGTAGACGCGGATGAAGTTTTCTGCAAAACCACAAGATGTGCATGCAAATGGTGCATTTGGCAGAACGCGCACGTGGATTTCTACCAAACGACGTGCTAAGCATGCCGATGCTGCTCTTTTTAGCACCCGCGCACGGATTTGTGCGAAAACGCATTTTAAGCATGCACATGCATCTTTTGGTAGACGCGGATGAAGTTTTCTGCAAAACCACAAGATGTGCATGCAAATGGTGCTTTTGGCAGAACGCGCACGTGGATTTCTACCAAACGACGTGCTAAGCATGCCGATGCTGCTCTTTTTAGCACCCGCGCACGCATTTGTGCGAAAACGCGTTTTAAGCATGCACATGCATCTTTTGGTAGACGCGGATGAAGTTTTCTGCAAAACCACAAGATGTGCATGCAACTGGTGCTTTTGGCAGAACGCGCACGTGGATTTCTAGCAAACGACGTGCTAAGCATGCCGATGCTGCTCTTTTTAGCACCCGCGCACGCATTTGTGCGAAAACGCGTTTTAAGCATGTACATGCATCTTTTGGTAGACGCGGATGAAGTTTTCTGCAAAACCACAAGATGTGCATGCAAATAGTGCTTTTGGCAGAACGCGCACGTGGATTTCTACCAAACGACGTGCTAAGCATGCCGATGCTGCTCTTTTTAGCACCCGCGCACGCATTTGTGCGAGAACGCGTTTTAAGCATGCACATGCATCTTTTGGTAGACGCGGATGAAGTTTTCTGCAAAACCACAAGATGTGCATGCAAATGGTGCTTTTTGCAGAACGCGCACGTGGATTTCTACCAAACGACGTGCTAAGCATGCCGATGCTGCTCCTTTTAGCACCCGCGCACGCATTTGTGCGAAAACGCGTTTTAAGCATGCACATGCATCTTTTGGTAGACGCGGATGAGGTTTTCTGCAAAACCACAAGATGTGCATGCAAATGGTGCTTTTTGCAGAACGCGCACGTGGATTTCTACCAAACGACGTGCTAAGCATGCCGATGCTGCTATTTTTAGCACCCGCGCACGGATTTGTGCGAAAACGCGTTTTAAGCATGCACATGCATCTTTTGGTAGACGCGGATGAAGTTTTCTGCAAAACCACAAGATGTGCATGCAAATGGTGCTTTTGGCAGAACGCGCACGCGGATTTCTACCAAACGACGTGCTAAGCATGCCGATGCTGCTCTTTTTAGCACCCGCGCACGCATTTGTGGGAAAACGCGTTTTAAGCATGCACATGCATCTTTTGGTAGACGCGGATGAAGTTTTCTGCAAAACCACAAGATGTGCATGCAAATGGTGCTTTTTGCAGAACGCGCACGTGGATTTCTACCAAACGACGTGCTAAGCATGCCGATGCTGCTCTTTTTAGCACCCGCGCACGCATTTGTGCGAAAATGCGTTTTAAGCATGCACATGCATCTTTTGGTAGACGCGGATGAAGTTTTCTGCAAAACCACAAGATGTGCATGCAAATGGTGCTTTTTGCAGAACGCGCACGTGGATTTCTACCAAACGACGTGCTAAGCATGCCGATGCTGCTCTTTTTAGCACCCGCGCACGCATTTGTGCGAAAACGCGTTTTAAGCATGCACATGCATCTTTTGGTAGACGCGGATGAAGTTTTCTGCAAAACCACAAGATGTGCATGCAAATGGTGCTTTTTGCAGAACGCGCACGTGGATTTCTACCAAACGACGTGCTAAGCATGCCGATGCTGCTCTTTTTAGCACCCGCGCACGGATTTGTGCGAAAACGCGTTTTAAGCATGCACATGCATCTTTTGGTAGACGCGGATGAAGTTTTCTGCAAAACCACAAGATGTGCATGCAAATGGTGCTTTTGGCAGAACGCGCACGTGGATTTCTACCAAACGACGTGCTAAGCATGCCGATGCTGCTCTTTTTAGCACCGCGCACGCATTTGTGCGAAAACGCGTTTTAAGCATGCACATGCATCTTTTGGTAGACGCGGATGAAGTTTTCTGCAAAACCACAAGATGTGCATGCAAATGGTGCTTTTAGCAGAACGCGCTCGTGGATTTCTACCAAACGACGTGCTAAGCATGCCGATGCTGCTCTTTTTAGCACCCGCGCACGCATTTGTGCGAAAACGCGTTTTAAGCATGCACATGCATCTTTTGGTAGACGCGGATGAAGTTTTCTGCAAAACCACAAGATGTGCATGCAAATGGTGCTTTTTGCAGAACGCGCACGTGGATTTCTACCAAACGACGTGCTAAGCATGCCGATGCTGCTCTTTTTAGCACCCGCGCACGGATTTGTGCGAAAACGCGTTTTAAGCATGCACATGCATCTTTTGGTAGACGCGGATGAAGTTTTCTGCAAAACCACAACATGTGCATGCAAATGGTGCTTTTGGCAGAACGCGCACGTGGATTTCTACCAAACGACGTGCTAAGCATGCCGATGCTGCTCTTTTTAGCACCCGCGCACGCATTTGTGCGAAAACGCGTTTTAAGCATGCACATGCATCTTTTGGTAGACGCGGATGAAGTTTTCTGCAAAACCACAAGATGTGCATGCAAATGGTGCTTTTGGCAGAACGCGCACGTGGATGTCCATCAAACGACGTGCTAAGCATGCCGATGCTTCTCTTTTTAGCACCCGCGCACGCATTTGTGCGAAAACGCGTTTTAAGCATGCACATGCATCTTTTGGTAGACGCGGATGAAGTTTTCTGCAAAACCACAAGATGTGCATGCAAATGGTGCTTTTTGCAGAACGCGCTCGTGGATTTCTACCAAACGACGTGCAAAGCATGCCGATGCTGCTCTTTTTAGCACCCGCGCACGCATTTGTGCGAAAACGCGTTTTAAGCATGCACATGCATCTTTTGGTAGACGCGGATGAAGTTTTCTGCAAAACCACAAGATGTGCATGCAAATGGTGCTTTTGGCAGAACGCGCACGTGGATTTCTACCAAACGACGTGCTAAGCATGCCGATGCTGCTCTTTTTAGCACCCGCGCACGCATTTGTGCGAAAACGCGTTTTAAGCATGCCCATGCATCTTTTGGTAGACGCGGATGAAGTTTTCTGCAAAACCACAAGACGTGCATGCAAATGGTGCTTTTTGCAGAACGCGCACGTGGATTTCTACCAAACGACGTGCTAAGCATGCCGATGCTGCTCTTTTTAGCACCCGCGCACGGATTTGTGCGAAAACGCGTTTTAAGCATGCACATGCATCTTTTGGTAGACGCGGATGAAGTTTTCTGCAAAACCACAAGATGTGCATGCAAATGGTGCTTTTGGCAGAACGCGCACGTGGATTTCTACCAAACGACGTGCTAAGCATGCCGATGCTGCTCTTTTTAGCACCCGCGCACGCATTTGTGCGAAAACGCGTTTTAAGCATGCACATGCATCTTTTGGTAGACGCGGATGAAGTTTTCTGCAAAACCACAAGATGTGCATGCAAATGGTGCTTTTTGCAGAACGCGCACGTGGATTTCTACCAAACGACGTGCTAAGCATGCCGATGCTGCTATTTTTAGCACCCGCGCACGCATTTGTGCGAAAACGCGTTTTAAGCATGCACATGCATATTTTGGTAGACGCGGATGAAGTTTTCTGCAAAACCACAAGATGTGCATGCAAATGGTGCTTTTTGCAGAACGCGCACGTGGATTTCTACCAAACGACGTGCTAAGCATGCCGATGCTGCTCTTTTTAGCACCCGCGCACGCACTTGTGCGAAAACGCGTTTTAAGCATGCACATGCATCTTTTGGTAGACGCGGATGAAGTTTTCTGCAAAACCACAAGATGTGCATGCAAATGGTGCTTTTTGCAGAACGCGCACGTGGATTTTTACCAAACGACGTGCTAAGCATGCCGATGCTGCTCTTTTTAGCACCCGCGCACGCATTTGTGCGAAAACGCGTTTTAAGCATGCACATGCATCTTTTGGTAGACGCGGATGAAGTTTTCTGCAAAACCACAAGATGTGCATGCAAATGGTGCTTTTTGCAGAACGCGCACGTGGATTTCTACCAAACGACGTGCTAAGCTTGCCGATGCTGCTCTTTTTAGCACCCGCGCACGGATTTGTGCGAAAACGCGTTTAAGCATGCACATGCATCTTTTGGTAGACGCGGATGAAGTTTTCTGCAAAACCACAAGATGTGCATGCAAATGGTGCTTTTGGCAGAACGCGCACGTGGATTTCTACCAAACGACGTGCTAAGCATGCCGATGCTGCTCTTTTTAGCACCCGCGCACGCATTTGTGCGAAAACGCGTTTTAAGCATGCCCATGCATCTTTTGCTAGACGCGGATGAAGTTTTCTGCAAAACCACAAGACGTGCATGCAAATGGTGCTTTTTGCAGAACGCGCACGTGGATTTCTACCAAACGACGTGCTAAGCATGCCGATGCTGCTCTTTTTAGCACCCGCGCACGGATTTGTGCGAAAACGCGTTTTAAGCATGCACATGCATATTTTGGTAGACGCGGATGAAGTTTTCTGCAAAACCACAAGATGTGCATGCAAATGGTGCTTTTTGCAGAACGCGCACGTGGATTTCTACCAAACGACGTGCTAAGCATGCCGATGCTGCTCTTTTTAGCACCCGCGCACGCATTTGTGCGAAAACGCGTTTTAAGCATGCACATGCATCTTTTGGTAGACGCGGATGAAGTTTTCTGCAAAACCACAAGATGTGCATGCAAATGGTGCATTTGGCAGAACGCGCACGTGGATTTCTACCAAACGACGTGCTAAGCATGCCGATGCTGCTCTTTTTAGCACCCGCGCACGCATTTGTGCGAAAACGCGTTTTAAGCATGCACATGCATCTTTTGGTAGACGCGGATGAAGTTTTCTGCAAAACCACAAGATGTGCATGCAACTGGTGCTTTTGGCAGAACGCGCACGTGGATTTCTAGCAAACGACGTGCTAAGCATGCCGATGCTGCTCTTTTTAGCACCCGCGCACGCATTTGTGCGAAAACGCGTTTTAAGCATGTACATGCATCTTTTGGTAGACGCGGATGAAGTTTTCTGCAAAACCACAAGATGTGCATGCAAATAGTGCTTTTGGCAGAACGCGCACGTGGATTTCTACCAAACGACGTGCTAAGCATGCCGATGCTGCTCTTTTTAGCACCCGCGCACGCATTTGTGCGAGAACGCGCTTTAAGCATGCACATGCATCTTTTGGTAGACGCGGATGAAGTTTTCTGCAAAACCACAAGAAGTGCATGCAAATGGTGCTTTTTGCAGAACGCGCACGTGGATTTCTACCAAACGACGTGCTAAGCATGCCGATGCTGCTCTTTTTAGCACCCGCGCACGCATTTGTGCGAAAACGCGTTTTAAGCATGGACATGCATCTTTTGGTAGACGCGGATGAAGTTTTCTGCAAAACCACAAGATGTGCATGCAAATGGTGCTTTTTGCAGAACGCGCACGTGGATTTCTACCAAACGACGTGCTAAGCATGCCGATGCTGCTCCTTTTAGCACCCGCGCACGCATTTGTGCTAAAACGCGTTTTAAGCATGCACATGCATCTTTTGGTAGACGCGGATGAAGTTTTCTGCAAAACCACAAGATGTGCATGCAAATGGTGCTTTTTGCAGAACGCGCACGTGGATTTCTACCAAACGACGTGCTAAGCATGCCGATGCTGCTATTTTTAGCACCCGCGCACGGATTTGTGCGAAAACGCGTTTTAAGCATGCACATGCATCTTTTGGTAGACGCGGATGAAGTTTTCTGCAAAACCACAAGATGTGCATGCAAATGGTGCTTTTGGCAGAACGCGCACGTGGATTTCTACCAAACGACGTGCTAAGCATGCCGATGCTGCTCTTTTTAGCACCCGCGCACGCATTTGTGGGAAAACGCGTTTTAAGCATGCACATGCATCTTTTGGTAGACGCGGATGAAGTTTTCTGCAAAACCACAAGATGTGCATGCAAATGGTGCTTTTTGCAGAACGCGCACGTGGATTTCTACCAAACGACGTGCTAAGCATGCCGATGCTGCTCTTTTTAGCACCCGCGCACGCATTTGTGCGAAAATGCGTTTTAACCATGCACATGCATCTTTTGGTAGACGCGGATGAAGTTTTCTGCAAAACCACAAGATGTGCATGCAAATGGTGCTTTTTGCAGAACGCGCACGTGGATTTCTACCAAACGACGTGCTAAGCATGCCGATGCTGCTCTTTTTAGCACCCGCGCACGCATTTGTGCGAAAACGCGTTTTAAGCATGCACATGCATCTTTTGGTAGACGCGGATGAAGTTTTCTGCAAAACCACAAGATGTGCATGCAAATGGTGCTTTTTGCAGAACGCGCACGTGGATTTCTACCAAACGACGTGCTAAGCATGCCGATGCTGCTCTTTTTAGCACCCGCGCACGGATTTGTGCGAAAACGCGTTTTAAGCATGCACATGCATCTTTTGGTAGACGCGGATGAAGTTTTCTGCAAAACCACAAGATGTGCATGCAAATGGTGCTTTTGGCAGAACGCGCACGTGGATTTCTACCAAACGACGTGCTAAGCATGCCGATGCTGCTCTTTTTAGCACCCGCGCACGCATTTGTGCGAAAACGCGTTTTAAGCATGCACATGCATCTTTTGGTAGACGCGGATGAAGTTTTCTGCAAAACCACAAGATGTGCATGCAAATGGTGCTTTTAGCAGAACGCGCTCGTGGATTTCTACCAAACGACGTGCTAAGCATGCCGATGCTGCTCTTTTTAGCACCCGCGCACGCATTTGTGCGAAAACGCGTTTTAAGCATGCACATGCATCTTTTGGTAGACGCGGATGAAGTTTTCTGCAAAACCACAAGATGTGCATGCAAATGGTGCTTTTTGCAGAACGCGCACGTGGATTTCTACCAAACGACGTGCTAAGCATGCCGATGCTGCTCTTTTTAGCACCCGCGCACGGATTTGTGCGAAAACGCGTTTTAAGCATGCACATGCATCTTTTGGTAGACGCGGATGAAGTTTTCTGCAAAACCACAACATGTGCATGCAAATGGTGCTTTTGGCAGAACGCGCACGTGGATTTCTACCAAACGACGTGCTAAGCATGCCGATGCTGCTCTTTTTAGCACCCGCGCACGCATTTGTGCGAAAACGCGTTTTAAGCATGCACATGCATCTTTTGGTAGACGCGGATGAAGTTTTCTGCAAAACCACAAGATGTGCATGCAAATGGTGCTTTTGGCAGAACGCGCACGTGGATGTCCATCAAACGACGTGCTAAGCATGCCGATGCTGCTCTTTTTAGCACCCGCGCACGCATTTGTGCGAAAACGCGTTTTAAGCATGCACATGCATCTTTTGGTAGACGCGGATGAAGTTTTCTGCAAAACCACAAGATGTGCATGCAAATGGTGCTTTTTGCAGAACGCGTTCGTGGATTTCTACCAAACGACGTGCAAAGCATGCCGATGCTGCTCTTTTTAGCACCCGCGCACGCATTTGTGCGAAAACGCGTTTTAAGCATGCACATGCATCTTTTGGTAGACGCGGATGAAGTTTTCTGCAAAACCACAAGATGTGCATGCAAATGGTGCTTTTGGCAGAACGCGCACGTGGATTTCTACCAAACGACGTGCTAAGCATGCCGATGCTGCTCTTTTTAACACCCGCGCACGCATTTGTGCGAAAACGCGTTTTAAGCATGCCCATGCATCTTTTGGTAGACGCGGATGAAGTTTTCTGCAAAACCACAAGACGTGCATGCAAATGGTGCTTTTTGCAGAACGCGCACGTGGATTTCTACCAAACGACGTGCTAAGCATGCCGATGCTGCTCTTTTTAGCACCCGCGCACGGATTTGTGCGAAAACGCGTTTTAAGCATGCACATGCATCTTTTGGTAGACGCGGATGAAGTTTTCTGCAAAACCACAAGATGTGCATGCAAATGGTGCTTTTGGCAGAACGCGCACGTGGATTTCTACCAAACGACGTGCTAAGCATGCCGATGCTGCTCTTTTTAGCACCCGCGCACGCATTTGTGCGAAAACGCGTTTTAAGCATGCACATGCATCTTTTGGTAGACGCGGATGAAGTTTTCTGCAAAACCACAAGATGTGCATGCAAATGGTGCTTTTTGCAGAACGCGCACGTGGATTTCTACCAAACGACGTGCTAAGCATGCCGATGCTGCTATTTTTAGCACCCGCGCACGCATTTGTGCGAAAACGCGTTTTAAGCATCCACATGCATATTTTGGTAGACGCGGATGAAGTTTTCTGCAAAACCACAAGATGTGCATGCAAATGGTGCTTTTTGCAGAACGCGCACGTAGATTTCTACCAAACGACGTGCTAAGCATGCCGATGCTGCTCTTTTTAGCACCCGCGCACGCATTTGTGCGAAAACGCGTTTTAAGCATGCACATGCATCTTTTGGTAGACGCGGATGAAGTTTTCTGCAAAACCACAAGATGTGCATGCAAATGGTGCTTTTTGCAGAACGCGCACGTGGATTTCTACCAAACGACGTGCTAAGCATGCCGATGCTGCTCTTTTTAGCACCCGCGCACGGATTTGTGCGAAAACGCGTTTTAAGCATGCACATGCATCTTTTGGTAGACGCGGATGAAGTTTTCTGCAAAACCACAAGATGTGCATGCAAATGGTGCTTTTGGCAGAACGCGCACGTGGATTTCTACCAAACGACGTGCTAAGCATGCCGATGCTGCTCTTTTTAGCACCCGCGCACGCATTTGTGCGAAAACGCGTTTTAAGCATGCACATGCATCTTTTGGTAGACGCGGATGAAGTTTTCTGCAAAACCACAAGATGTGCATGCAAATGGTGCTTTTAGCAGAACGCGCTCGTGGATTTCTACCAAACGACGTGCTAAGCATGCCGATGCTGCTCTTTTTAGCACCCGCGCACGCATTTGTGCGAAAACGCGTTTTAAGCATGCACATGCATCTTTTGGTAGACGCGGATGAAGTTTTCTGCAAAACCACAAGATGTGCATGCAAATGGTGCTTTTTGCAGAACGCGCACGTGGATTTCTACCAAACGACGTGCTAAGCATGCCGATGCTGCTCTTTTTAGCACCCGCGCACGGATTTGTGCGAAAACGCGTTTTAAGCATGCACATGCATCTTTTGGTAGACGCGGATGAAGTTTTCTGCAAAACCACAACATGTGCGTGCAAATGGTGCTTTTGGCAGAACGCGCACGTGGATTTCTACCAAACGACGTGCTAAGTATGCCGATGCTGCTCTTTTTAGCACCCGCGCACGCATTTGTGCGAAAACGCGTTTTAAGCATGCACATGCATCTTTTGGTAGACGCGGATGAAGTTTTCTGCAAAACCACAAGATGTGCATGCAAATGGTGCTTTTGGCAGAACGCGCACGTGGATGTCCATCAAACGACGTGCTAAGCATGCCGATGCTGCTCTTTTTAGCACCCGCGCACGCATTTGTGCGAAAACGCGTTTTAAGCATGCACATGCATCTTTTGGTAGACGCGGATGAAGTTTTCTGCAAAACCACAAGATGTGCATGCAAATGGTGCTTTTTGCAGAACGCGCTCGTGGATTTCTACTAAACGACGTGCAAAGCATGCCGATGCTGCTCTTTTTAGCACCCGCGCACGCATTTGTGCGAAAACGCGTTTTAAGCATGCACAGGCATCTTTTGGTAGACGCGGATGAAGTTTTCTGCAAAACCACAAGATGTGCATGCAAATGGTGCTTTTGGCAGAACGCGCACGTGGATTTCTACCAAACGACGTGCTAAGCATGCCGATGCTGCTCTTTTTAGCACCCGCGCACGCATTTGTGCGAAAACGCGTTTTAAGCATGCCCATGCATCTTTTGGTAGACGCGGATGAAGTTTTCTGCAAAACCACAAGACGTGCATGCAAATGGTGCTTTTTGCAGAACGCGCACGTGGATTTCTACCAAACGACGTGCTAAGCATGCCGATGCTGCTCTTTTTAGCACCCGCGCACGGATTTGTGCGAAAACGCGTTTTAAGCATGCACATGCATCTTTTGGTAGACGCGGATGAAGTTTTCTGCAAAACCACAAGATGTGCATGCAAATGGTGCTTTTGGCAGAACGCGCACGTGGATTTCTACCAAACGACGTGCTAAGCATGCCGATGCTGCTCTTTTTAGCACCCGCGCACGGATTTGTGCGAAAACGCGTTTTAAGCATGCACATGCATCTTTTGGTAGACGCGGATGAAGTTTTCTGCAAAACCAAAACATGTGCATGCAAATGGTGCTTTTGGCAGAACGCGCACGTGGATTTCTACCAAACGACGTGCTAAGCATGCCGATGCTGCTCTTTTTAGCACCCGCGCACGCATTTGTGCGAAAACGCGTTTTAAGCATGCACATGCATCTTTTGGTAGACGCGGATGAAGTTTTCTGCAAAACCACAAGATGTGCATGCAAATGGTGCTTTTGGCAGAACGCGCACGTGGATGTCCATCAAACGACGTGCTAAGCATGCCGATGCTGCTCTTTTTAGCACCCGCGCACGCATTTGTGCGAAAACGCGTTTTAAGCATGCACATGCATCTTTTGGTAGACGCGGATGAAGTTTTCTGCAAAACCACAAGATGTGCATGCAAATGGTGCTTTTTGCAGAACGCGTTCGTGGATTTCTACCAAACGACGTGCAAAGCATGCCGATGCTGCTCTTTTTAGCACCCGCGCACGCATTTGTGCGAAAACGCGTTTTAAGCATGCACATGCATCTTTTGGTAGACGCGGATGAAGTTTTCTGCAAAACCACAAGATGTGCATGCAAATGGTGCTTTTGGCAGAACGCGCACGTGGATTTCTACCAAACGACGTGCTAAGCATGCCGATGCTGCTCTTTTTAACACCCGCGCACGCATTTGTGCGAAAACGCGTTTTAAGCATGCCCATGCATCTTTTGGTAGACGCGGATGAAGTTTTCTGCAAAACCACAAGACGTGCATGCAAATGGTGCTTTTTGCAGAACGCGCACGTGGATTTCTACCAAACGACGTGCTAAGCATGCCGATGCTGCTCTTTTTAGCACCCGCGCACGGATTTGTGCGAAAACGCGTTTTAAGCATGCACATGCATCTTTTGGTAGACGCGGATGAAGTTTTCTGCAAAACCACAAGATGTGCATGCAAATGGTGCTTTTGGCAGAACGCGCACGTGGATTTCTACCAAACGACGTGCTAAGCATGCCGATGCTGCTCTTTTTAGCACCCGCGCACGCATTTGTGCGAAAACGCGTTTTAAGCATGCACATGCATCTTTTGGTAGACGCGGATGAAGTTTTCTGCAAAACCACAAGATGTGCATGCAAATGGTGCTTTTTGCAGAACGCGCACGTGGATTTCTACCAAACGACGTGCTAAGCATGCCGATGCTGCTATTTTTAGCACCCGCGCACGCATTTGTGCGAAAACGCGTTTTAAGCATCCACATGCATATTTTGGTAGACGCGGATGAAGTTTTCTGCAAAACCACAAGATGTGCATGCAAATGGTGCTTTTTGCAGAACGCGCACGTAGATTTCTACCAAACGACGTGCTAAGCATGCCGATGCTGCTCTTTTTAGCACCCGCGCACGCATTTGTGCGAAAACGCGTTTTAAGCATGCACATGCATCTTTTGGTAGACGCGGATGAAGTTTTCTGCAAAACCACAAGATGTGCATGCAAATGGTGCTTTTTGCAGAACGCGCACGTGGATTTCTACCAAACGACGTGCTAAGCATGCCGATGCTGCTCTTTTTAGCACCCGCGCACGGATTTGTGCGAAAACGCGTTTTAAGCATGCACATGCATCTTTTGGTAGACGCGGATGAAGTTTTCTGCAAAACCACAAGATGTGCATGCAAATGGTGCTTTTGGCAGAACGCGCACGTGGATTTCTACCAAACGACGTGCTAAGCATGCCGATGCTGCTCTTTTTAGCACCCGCGCACGCATTTGTGCGAAAACGCGTTTTAAGCATGCACATGCATCTTTTGGTAGACGCGGATGAAGTTTTCTGCAAAACCACAAGATGTGCATGCAAATGGTGCTTTTAGCAGAACGCGCTCGTGGATTTCTACCAAACGACGTGCTAAGCATGCCGATGCTGCTCTTTTTAGCACCCGCGCACGCATTTGTGCGAAAACGCGTTTTAAGCATGCACACGCATCTTTTGGTAGACGCGGATGAAGTTTTCTGCAAAACCACAAGATGTGCATGCAAATGGTGCTTTTTGCAGAACGCGCACGTGGATTTCTACCAAACGACGTGCTAAGCATGCCGATGCTGCTCTTTTTAGCACCCGCGCACGGATTTGTGCGAAAACGCGTTTTAAGCATGCACATGCATCTTTTGGTAGACGCGGATGAAGTTTTCTGCAAAACCACAACATGTGCGTGCAAATGGTGCTTTTGGCAGAACGCGCACGTGGATTTCTACCAAACGACGTGCTAAGCATGCCGATGCTGCTCTTTTTAGCACCCGCGCACGCATTTGTGCGAAAACGCGTTTTAAGCATGCACATGCATCTTTTGGTAGACGCGGATGAAGTTTTCTGCAAAACCACAAGATGTGCATGCAAATGGTGCTTTTGGCAGAACGCGCACGTGGATGTCCATCAAACGACGTGCTAAGCATGCCGATGCTGCTCATTTTAGCACCCGCGCACGCATTTGTGCGAAAACGCGTTTTAAGCATGCACATGCATCTTTTGGTAGACGCGGATGAAGTTTTCTGCAAAACCACAAGATGTGCATGCAAATGGTGCTTTTTGCAGAACGCGCTCGTGGATTTCTACCAAACGACGTGCAAAGCATGCCGATGCTGCTCTTTTTAGCACCCGCGCACGCATTTGTGCGAAAACGCGTTTTAAGCATGCACATGCATCTTTTGGTAGACGCGGATGAAGTTTTCTGCAAAACCACAAGATGTGCATGCAAATGGTGCTTTTGGCAGAACGCGCACGTGGATTTCTACCAAACGACGTGCTAAGCATGCCGATGCTGCTCTTTTTAGCACCCGCGCACGCATTTGTGCGAAAACGCGTTTTAAGCATGCCCATGCATCTTTTGGTAGACGCGGATGAAGTTTTCTGCAAAACCACAAGACGTGCATGCAAATGGTGCTTTTTGCAGAACGCGCACGTGGATTTCTACCAAACGACGTGCTAAGCATGCCGATGCTGCTCTTTTTAGCACCCGCGCACGGATTTGTGCGAAAACGCGTTTTAAGCATGCACATGCATCTTTTGGTAGACGCGGATGAAGTTTTCTGCAAAACCACAAGATGTGCATGCAAATGGTGCTTTTGGCAGAACGCGCACGTGGATTTCTACCAAACGACGTGCTAAGCATGCCGATGCTGCTCTTTTTAGCACCCGCGCACGCATTTGTGCGAAAACGCGTTTTAAGCATGCACATGCATCTTTTGGTAGACGCGGATGAAGTTTACTGCAAAACCACAAGATGTGCATGCAAATGGTGCTTTTTGCAGAACGCGCACGTGGATTTCTACCAAACGACGTGCTAAGCATGCCGATGCTGCTATTTTTAGCACCCGCGCACGCATTTGTGCGAAAACGCGTTTTAAGCATGCACATGCATATTTTGGTAGACGCGGATGAAGTTTTCTGCAAAACCACAAGATGTGCATGCAAATGGTGCTTTTTGCAGAACGCGCACATGGATTTCTACCAAACGACGTGCTAAGCATGCCGATGCTGCTCTTTTTAGCACCCGCGCACGCATTTGTGCGAAAACGCGTTTTAAGCATGCACATGCATCTTTTGGTAGACGCGGATGAAGTTTTCTGCAAAACCACAAGATGTGCATGCAAATGGTGCTTTTTGCAGAACGCGCACGTGGATTTCTACCAAACGACGTGCTAAGCATGCCGATGCTGCTCTTTTTAGCACCCGCGCACGGATTTGTGCGAAAACGCGTTTTAAGCATGCACATGCATCTTTTGGTAGACGCGGATGAAGTTTTCTGCAAAACCACAAGATGTGCATGCAAATGGTGCTTTTGGCAGAACGCGCACGTGGATTTCTACCAAACGACGTGCTAAGCATGCCGATGCTGCTCTTTTTAGCACCCGCGCACGCATTTGTGCGAAAACGCGTTTTAAGCATGCACATGCATCTTTTGGTAGACGCGGATGAAGTTTTCTGCAAAACCACAAGATGTGCATGCAAATGGTGCTTTTAGCAGAACGCGCTCGTGGATTTCTACCAAACGACGTGCTAAGCATGCCGATGCTGCTCTTTTTAGCACCCGCGCACGCATTTGTGCGAAAACGCGTTTTAAGCATGCACATGCATCTTTTGGTAGACGCGGATGAAGTTTTCTGCAAAACCACAAGATGTGCATGCAAATGGTGCTTTTTGCAGAACGCGCACGTGGATTTCTACCAAACGACGTGCTAAGCATGCCGATGCTGCTCTTTTTAGCACCCGCGCACGGATTTGTGCGAAAACGCGTTTTAAGCATGCACATGCATCTTTTGGTAGACGCGGATGAAGTTTTCTGCAAAACCACAACATGTGCATGCAAATGGTGCTTTTGGCAGAACGCGCACGTGGATTTCTACCAAACGACGTGCTAAGCATGCCGATGCTGCTCTTTTTAGCACCCGCGCACGCATTTGTGCGAAAACGCGTTTTAAGCATGCACATGCATCTTTTGGTAGACGCGGATGAAGTTTTCTGCAAAACCACAAGATGTGAATGCAAATGGTGCTTTTGGCAGAACGCGCACGTGGATGTCCATCAAACGACGTGCTAAGCATGCCGATGCTGCTCTTTTTAGCACCCGCGCACGCATTTGTGCGAAAACGCGTTTTAAGCATGCACATGCATCTTTTGGTAGACGCGGATGAAGTTTTCTGCAAAACCACAAGATGTGCATGCAAATGGTGCTTTTTGCAGAACGCGCTCGTGGATTTCTACCAAACGACGTGCAAAGCATGCCGATGCTGCTCTTTTTAGCACCCGCGCACGCATTTGTGCGAAAACGCGTTTTAAGCATGCACATGCATCTTTTGGTAGACGCGGATGAAGTTTTCTGCAAAACCACAAGATGTGCATGCAAATGGTGCTTTTGGCAGAACGCGCACGTGGATTTCTACCAAACGACGTGCTAAGCATGCCGATGCTGCTCTTTTTAGCACCCGCGCACGCATTTGTGCGAAAACGCGTTTTAAGCATGCCCATGCATCTTTTGGTAGACGCGGATGAAGTTTCCTGCAAAACCACAAGACGTGCATGCAAATGGTGCTTTTTGCAGAACGCGCACGTGGATTTCTACCAAACGACGTGCTAAGCATGCCGATGCTGCTCTTTTTAGCACCCGCGCACGCATTTGTGCGAAAACGCGTTTTAAGCATGCACATGCATCTTTTGGTAGACGCGGATGAAGTTTTCTGCAAAACCACAAGATGTGCATGCAAATGGTGCTTTTTGCAGAACGCGCACGTGGATTTCTACCAAACGACGTGCTAAGCATGCCGATGCTGCTATTTTTAGCACCCGCGCACGCATTTGTGCGAAAACGCGTTTTAAGCATGCACATGCATATTTTGGTAGACGCGGATGAAGTTTTCTGCAAAACCACAAGATGTGCATGCAAATGGTGCTTTTTGCAGAACGCGCACGTGGATTTCTACCAAACGACGTGCTAAGCATGCCGATGCTGCTCTTTTTAGCACCCGCGCACGCATTTGTGCGAAAACGCGTTTTAAGCATGCACATGCATCTTTTGGTAGACGCGGATGAAGTTTTCTGCAAAACCACAAGATGTGCATGCAAATGGTGCTTTTTGCAGAACGCGCACGTGGATTTCTACCAAACGACGTGCTAAGCTTGCCGATGCTGCTCTTTTTAGCACCCGCGCACGGATTTGTGCGAAAACGCGTTTTAAGCATGCACATGCATCTTTTGGTAGACGCGGATGAAGTTTTCTGCAAAACCACAAGATGTGCATGCAAATGGTGCTTTTGGCGGAACGCGCACGTGGATTTCTACCAAACGACGTGCTAAGCATGCCAATGCTGCTCTTTTTATCACCCGCGCACGGATTTGTGCGAAAACGCGTTTTAAGCATGCACATGCATCTTTTGGTAGACGCGGATGAAGTTTTCTGCAAAACCACAAGACGTGCATGCAAATGGTGCTTTTTGCTGAACGCGCACGTGGATTTCTACCAAACGACGTGCTAAGCATGCCGATGCTGCTCTTTTTAGCACCCGCGCACGGATTTGTGCGAAAACGCGTTTTAAGCATGCACATGCATCTTTTAAAAGACGCGGATGAAGTTTTCTGCAAAACTACAAGATGTGCATGCAAATGGTGCTTTTTGCAGAACGCGCACGTGGATTTCTACCAAACGACGTGCTAAGCATGCCGATGCTGCTATTTTTAGCACCCGCGCACGCATTTGTGCGAAAACGCGTTTTAAGCATGCACATGCATATTTTGGTAGACGCGGATGAAGTTTTCTGCAAAACCACAAGATGTGCATGCAAATGGTGCTTTTTGCAGAACGCGCACGTGGATTTCTACCAAACGACGTGCTAAGCATGCCGATGCTGCTCTTTTTAGCACCCGCGCACGCATTTGTGCGAAAACGCGTTTTAAGCATGCACATGCATCTTTTGGTAGACGCGGATGAAGTTTTCTGCAAAACCACAAGATGTGCATGCAAATGGTGCTTTTTGCAGAACGCGCACGTGGATTTCTACCAAACGACGTGCTAAGCTTGCCGATGCTGCTCTTTTTAGCACCCGCGCACGGATTTGTGCGAAAACGCGTTTTAAGCATGCACATGCATCTTTTGGTAGACGCGGATGAAGTTTTCTGCAAAACCACAAGATGTGCATGCAAATGGTGCTTTTGGCGGAACGCGCACGTGGATTTCTACCAAACGACGTGCTAAGCATGCCAATGCTGCTCTTTTTATCACCCGCGCACGGATTTGTGCGAAAACGCGTTTTAAGCATGCACATGCATCTTTTGGTAGACGCGGATGAAGTTTTCTGCAAAACCACAAGATGTGCATGCAAATGGTGCTTTTGGCAGAACGCGCACGTGGATTTCTACCAAACGACGTGTTAAGCATGCCGATGCTGCTCTTTTTAGCACCCGCGCACGCATTTGTGCGAAAACGCGTTTTAAGCATGCACATGCATCTTTTGGTAGACGCGGATGAAGTTTTCTGCAAAACCACAAGATGTGCATGCAAATGGTGCTTTTGGCAGAACGCGCACGTGGATTTCTACCAAACGACGTGTTAAGCATGCCGATGCTGCTCTTTTTAGCACCCGCGCATGCATTTGTGCGAAAACGCGTTTTAAGCATGCACATGCATCTTTTGGTAGACGCGGATGAAGTTTTCTGCAAAACCACAAGATGTGCATGCAAATGGTGCTTTTTGCAGAACGCGCTCGTGGATTTCTACCAAACGACGTGCTAAGCATGCCGATGCTGCTCTTTTTAGCACCCGTGCACGCATTTGTGCGAAAACGCGTTTTAAGCATGCACATGCATCTTTTGGTAGACGCGGATGAAGTTTTCTGCAAAACCACAAGATGTGCATGCAAATGGTGCTTTTTGCAGAACGCGCACGTGGATTTCTACCAAACGACGTGCTAAGCATGCCGATGCTGCTCTTTTTAGCACCCGCGCACGGATTTGTGCGAAAACGCGTTTTAAGCATGCACATGTATCTTTTGGTAGACGCGGATGAAGTTTTCTGCAAAACCACAAGATGTGCATGCAAATGGTGCTTTTGGCAGAACGCGCACGTGGATTTCTACCAAACGACGTGCTAAGCATGCCAATGCTGCTCTTTTTAGCACCCGCGCACGCATTTGTGCGAAAACGCGTTTTAAGCATGCACATGCATCTTTTGGTAGACGCGGATGAAGTTTTCTGCAAAACCACAAGATGTGCATGCAAATGGTGCTTTTTGCAGAACGCGCACGTGGATTTCTACCAAACGACGTGCTAAGCATGCCGATGCTGCTCTTTTTAGCACCCGCGCACGGATTTGTGCGAAAACGCGTTTTAAGCATGCACATGCATCTTTTGGTAGACGCGGATGAAGTTTTCTGCAAAACCACAAGATGTGCATGCAAATGGTGCTTTTTGCAGAACGCGCTCGTGGATTTCTACCAAACGACGTGCTAAGCATGCCGATGCTGCTCTTTTTAGCACCCGCGCACGCATTTGTGCGAAAACGCGTTTTAAGCATGCACATGCATCTTTTGGTAGACGCGGATGAAGTTTTCTGCAAAACTACAAGATGTGCATGCAAATGGTGCTTTTTGCAGAACGCGCACGTGGATTGCTACCAAACGACGTGCTAAGCATGCCGATGCTGCTCTTTTTAGCACCCGCGCACGGATTTGTGCGAAAACGCGTTTTAAGCATGCACATGCATCTTTTGATAGACGCGGATGAAGTTTTCTGCAAAACCACAAGATGTGCATGCAAATGATGCTTTTGGCAGAACGCGCACGTGGATTTCTACCAAACGACGTGCTAAGCATGCCAATGCTGCTCTTTTTAGCACCCGCGCACGCATTTGTGCGAAAACGCGTTTTAAGCATGCACATGCATCTTTTGGTAGACGCGGATGAAGTTTTCTGCAAAACCACAAGATGTGCATGCAAATGGTGCTTTTGGCAGAACGCGCACGTGGATGTCTATCAAACGACGTGCTAAGCATGCCGATGCTGCTCTTTTTAGCACCCGCGCACGCATTTGTGCGAAAACGCGTTTTAAGCATGCACATGCATCTTTTGGTAGACGCGGATGAAGTTTTCTGCAAAACCACAAGATGTGCATGCAAATGGTGCTTTTTGCAGAACGCGCTCGTGGATTTCTACCAAACGACGTGCTAAGCATGCCGATGCTGCTCTTTTTAGCACTCGCGCACGCATTTGTGCGAAAACGCGGTTTAAGCATGCACATGCATCTTTTGGTAGACGCGGATGAAGTTTTCTGCAAAACCACAAGATGTGCATGCAAATGGTGCTTTTTGCAGAACGCGCACGTGGATTGCTACCAAACGACGTGCTAAGCATGCCGATGCTGCTCTTTTTAGCACCCGCGCACGGATTTGTGCGAAAACGCGTTTTAAGCATGCACATGCATCTTTTGATAGACGCGGATGAAGTTTTCTGCAAAACCACAAGATGTGCATGCAAATGATGCTTTTGGCAGAACGCGCACGTAGATTTCTACCAAACGACGTGCTAAGCATGCCAATGCTGCTCTTTTTAGCACCCGCGCACGCATTTGTGCGAAAACGCGTTTTAAGCATGCACATGCATCTTTTGGTAGACGCGGATGAAGTTTTCTGCAAAACCACAAGATGTGCATGCAAATGGTGCTTTTGGCAGAACGCGCACGTGGATGTCTATCAAACGACGTGCTAAGCATGCCGATGCTGCTCTTTTTAGCACCCGCGCACGCATTTGTGCGAAAACGCGTTTTAAGCATGCACATGCATCTTTTGGTAGACGCGGATGAAGTTTTCTGCAAAACCACAAGATGTGCATGCAAATGGTGCTTTTGGCAGAACGCGCACGTGGATTTCTACCAAACGACGTGCTAAGCATGCCAATGCTGCTCTTTTTAGCACCCGCGCACGCATTTGTGCGAAAACGCGTTTTTAGCATGCACATGCATCTTTTGGTAGACGCGGATGAAGTTTTCTGCAAAACCACAAGATGTGCATGCAAATGGTGCTTTTTGCAGAACGCGCACCTGGATTTCTACCAAACGACGTGCTAAGCATGCCGATGCTGCTCTTTTTAGCACCCGCGCACGGATTTGTGCGAAAACGCGTTTTAAGCATGCACATGCATCTTTTGGTAGACGCGGATGAAGTTTTCTGCAAAACCACAAGATGTGCATGCAAATGGTGCTTTTGGCAGAACGCGCACGTGGATGTCTATCAAACGACGTGCTAAGCATGCCGATGCTGCTCTTTTTAGCATCCGCGCACGCATTTGTGCGAAAACGCGTTTAAGCATGCACATGCATCTTTTGGTAGACGCGGATGAAGTTTTCTGCAAAACCACAAGATGTGCATGCAAATGGTGCTTTTGGCAGAACGCGCACGTGGATGTCTATCAAACGACGTGCTAAGCATGCCGATGCTGCTCTTTTTAGCACCCGCGCACGCATTTGTGCGAAAACGCGTTTTAAGCATGCACATGCATCTTTTGGTAGACGCGGATGAAGTTTTCTGCAAAACCACAAGATGTGCATGCAAATGGTGCTTTTTGCAGAAAGCGCTCGTGGATTTCTACCAAACGACGTGCTAAGCATGCCAATGCTGCTCTTTTTAGCACCCGCGCACGCATTTGTGCGAAAACGCGTTTTAAGCATGCACATGCATCTTTTGGTAGACGCGGATGAAGTTTTCTGCAAAACCACAAGATGTGCATGCAAATGGTGCTTTTTGCAGAACGCGCACGTGGATTTCTACCAAACGACATGCTAAGCATGCCGATGCTGCTCTTTTTAGCACCCGCGCACGGATTTGTGCGAAAACGCGTTTTAAGCATGCACATGCATCTTTTGGTAGACGCGGATGAAGTTTTCTGCAAAACCACAAGATGTGCATGCAAATGGTGCTTTTTGCAGAACGCGCTCGTGGATTTCTACCAAACGACGTGCTAAGCATGCCGATGCTGCTCTTTTTAGCACCCGCGCACGCATTTGTGCGAAAACGCGTTTTAAGCATGCACATGCATCTTTTGGTAGACGCGGATGAAGTTTTCTGCAAAACTACAAGATGTGCATGCAAATGGTGCTTTTTGCAGAACGCGCTCGTGGATTTCTACCAAACGACGTGCTAAGCATGCCGATGCTGCTCTTTTTAGCACCCGCGCACGCATTTGTGCGAAAACGCGTTTTAAGCATGCACATGCATCTTTTGGTAGACGCGGATGAAGTTTTCTGCAAAACCACAAGATGTGCATGCAAATGGTGCTTTTTGCAGAACGCGCACGTGGATTGCTACCAAACGACGTGCTAAGCATGCCGATGCTGCTCTTTTTAGCACCCGCGCACGGATTTGTGCGAAAACGCGTTTTAAGCATGCACATGCATCTTTTGGTAGACGCGGATGAAGTTTTCTGCAAAACCACAAGATGTGCATGCAAATGATGCCTTTGGCAGAACGCGCACGTGGATTTCTACCAAACGACGTGCTAAGCATGCCAATGCTGCTCTTTTTAGCACCCGCGCACGCATTTGTGCGAAAACGCGTTTTAAGCATGCACATGCATCTCTTGGTAGACGCGGATGAAGTTTTCTGCAAAACCACAAGATGTGCATGCAAATGGTGCTTTTGGCAGAACGCGCACGTGGATGTCTATCAAACGACGTGCTAAGCATGCCGATGCTGCTCTTTTTAGCACCCGCGCACGCATTTGTGCGAAAACGCGTTTTAAGCATGCACATGCATCTTTTGGTAGACGCGGATGAAGTTTTCTGCAAAACCACAAGATGTGCATGCAAATGGTGCTTTTTGCAGAACGCGCTCGTGGATTTCTACCAAACGACGTGCTAAGCATGCCGATGCTGCTCTTTTTAGCACTCGCGCACGCATTTGTGCGGAAACGCGGTTTAAGCATGCACATGCATCTTTTGGTAGACGCGGATGAAGTTTTCTGCAAAACCACAAGATGTGCATGCAAATGGTGCTTTTTGCAGAACGCGCTCGTGGATTTCTACCAAACGACGTGCTAAGCATGCCGATGCTGCTCTTTTTAGCACCCGCGCACGCATTTGTGCGAAAACGCGTTTTAAGCATGCACATGCATCTTTTGGTATACGCGGATGAAGTTTTCTGCAAAACCACAAGATGTGCATGCAAATGGTGCTTTTTGCAGAACGCGCACGTGGATTTCTACCAAACGACGTGCTAAGCATGCCGATGCTGCTATTTTTAGCACCCGCGCACGCATTTGTGCGAAAACGCGTTTTAAGCATGCACATGCATCTTTTGGTAGACGCGGATGAAGTTTTCTGCAAAACCACAAGATGTGCATGCAAATGGTGCTTTTTGCAGAACGCGCACGTGGATTTCTACCAAACGACGTGCTAAGCATGCCGATGCTGCTCTTTTTAGCACCCGCGCACGCATTTGTGCGAAAACGCGTTTTAAGCATGCACATGCATCTTTTGGTAGACGCGGATGAAGTTTTCTGCAAAACCACAAGATGTGCATGCAAATGGTGCTTTTGGCAGAACGCGCACGTGGATTTCTACCAAACGACGTGCTAAGCATGCCAATGCTGCTCTTTTTAGCACCCGCGCACGCATTTGTGCGAAAACGCGTTTTTAGCATGCACATGCATCTTTTGGTAGACGCGGATGAAGTTTTCTGCAAAACCACAAGATGTGCATGCAAATGGTGCTTTTTGCAGAACGCGCACGTGGATTTCTACCAAACGACGTGCTAAGCATGCCGATGCTGCTCTTTTTAGCACCCGCGCACGGATTTGTGCGAAAACGCGTTTTAAGCATGCACATGCATCTTTTGGTAGACGCGGATGAAGTTTTCTGCAAAACCACAAGATGTGCATGCAAATGGTGCTTTTGGCAGAACGCGCACGTGGATGTCTATCAAACGACGTGCTAAGCATGCCGATGCTGCTCTTTTTAGCATCCGCGCACGCATTTGTGCGAAAACGCGTTTTAAGCATGCACATGCATCTTTTGGTAGACGCGGATGAAGTTTTCTGCAAAACCACAAGATGTGCATGCAAATGGTGCTTTTTGCAGAACGCGCACGTGGATTTCTAATAAACGACGTGCTAAGCATGCCGATGCTGCTCTTTTTAGCACCCGCGCACGGATTTGTGCGAAAACGCGTTTTAAGCATGCACATGCATCTTTTGGTAGACGCGGATGAAGTTTTCTGCAAAACCACAAGATGTGCATGCAAATGATGCTTTTGGCAGAACGCGCACGTGGATTTCTACCAAACGACGTGCTAAGCATGCCAATGCTGCTCTTTTTAGCACCCGCGCACGCATTTGTGCGAAAACGCGTTTTAAGCATGCACATGCATCTTTTGGTAGACGCGGATGAAGTTTTCTGCAAAACCACAAGATGTGCATGCAAATGGTGCTTTTGGCAGAACGCGCACGTGGATGTCTATCAAACGACGTGCTAAGCATGCCGATGCTGCTCTTTTTAGCACCCGCGCACGCATTTGTGCGAAAACGCGTTTTAAGCATGCACATGCATCTTTTGGTAGACGCGGATGAAGTTTTCTGCAAAACCACAAGATGTGCATACAAATGGTGCTTTTTGCAGAACGCGCTCGTGGATTTCTACCAAACGACGTGCTAAGCATGCCGATGCTGCTCTTTTTAGCACTCGCGCACGCATTTGTGCGAAAACGCGTTTTAAGCATGCACATGCATCTTTTGGTAGACGCGGATGAAGTTTTCTGCAAAACCACAAGATGTGCATGCAAATGGTGCTTTTTGCAGAACGCGCTCGTGGATTTCTACCAAACGACGTGCTAAGCATGCCGATGCTGCTCTTTTTAGCACCCGCGCACGCATTTGTGCGAAAACGCGTTTTAAGCATGCACATGCATCTTTTGGTATACGCGGATGAAGTTTTCTGCAAAACCACAAGATGTGCATGCAAATGGTGCTTTTTGCAGAACGCGCACGTAGATTTCTACCAAACGACGTGCTAAGCATGCCGATGCTGCTCTTTTTAGCACCCGCGCACGCATTTGTGCGAAAACGCGTTTTAAGCATGCCCATGCATCTTTTGCTAGACGCGGATGAAGTTTTCTGCAAAACCACAAGACGTGCATGCAAATGGTGCTTTTTGCAGAACGCGCACGTGGATTTCTACCAAACGACGTGCTAAGCATGCCGATGCTGCTCTTTTTAGCACCCGCGCACGGATTTGTGCGAAAACGCGTTTTAAGCATGCACATGCATCTTTTAAAAGACGCGGATGAAGTTTTCTGCAAAACTACAAGATGTGCATGCAAATGGTGCTTTTTGCAGAACGCGCACGTGGATTTCTACCAAACGACGTGCTAAGCATGCCGATGCTGCTATTTTTAGCACCCGCGCACGCATTTGTGCGAAAACGCGTTTTAAGCATGCACATGCATATTTTGGTAGACGCGGATGAAGTTTTCTGCAAAACCACAAGATGTGCATGCAAATGGTGCTTTTTGCGGAACGCGCACGTGGATTTCTACCAAACGACGTGCTAAGCATGCCGATGCTGCTCTTTTTAGCACCCGCGCACGCATTTGTGCGAAAACGCGTTTTAAGCATGCACATGCATCTTTTGGTAGACGCGGATGAAGTTTTCTGCAAAACCACAAGATGTGCATGCAAATGGTGCTTTTTGCAGAACGCGCACGTGGATTTCTACCAAACGACGTGCTAAGCTTGCCGATGCTGCTCTTTTTAGCACCCGCGCACGGATTTGTGCGAAAACGCGTTTTAAGCATGCACATGCATCTTTTGGTAGACGCGGATGAAGTTTTCTGCAAAACCACAAGATGTGCATGCAAATGGTGCTTTTGGCGGAACGCGCACGTGGATTTCTACCAAACGACGTGCTAAGCATGCCAATGCTGCTCTTTTTATCACCCGCGCACGGATTTGTGCGAAAACGCGTTTTAAGCATGCACATGCATCTTTTGGTAGACGCGGATGAAGTTTTCTGCAAAACCACAAGATGTGCATGCAAATGGTGCTTTTGGCAGAACGCGCACGTGGATTTCTACCAAACGACGTGTTAAGCATGCCGATGCTGCTCTTTTTAGCACCCGCGCACGCATTTGTGCGAAAACGCGTTTTAAGCCTGCACATGCATCTTTTGGTAGACGCGGATGAAGTTTTCTGCAAAACCACAAGATGTGCATGCAAATGGTGCTTTTGGCAGAACGCGCACGTGGATTTCTACCAAACGACGTGTTAAGCATGCCGATGCTGCTCTTTTTAGCACCCGCGCACGCATTTGTGCGAAAACGCGTTTTAAGCATACACATGCATCTTTTGGTAGACGCGGATGAAGTTTTCTGCAAAACCACAAGATGTGCATGCAAATGGTGCTTTTTGCGGAACGCGCACGTGGATTTCTACCAAACGACGTGCTAAGCATGCCGATGCTGCTCTTTTTAGCACCCGCGCACGCATTTGTGCGAAAACGCGTTTTAAGCATGCACATGCATCTTTTGGTAGACGCGGATGAAGTTTTCTGCAAAACCACAAGATGTGCATGCAAATGGTGCTTTTTGCAGAACGCGCACGTGGATTTCTACCAAACGACGTGCTAAGCTTGCCGATGCTGCTCTTTTTAGCACCCGCGCACGGATTTGTGCGAAAACGCGTTTTAAGCATGCACATGCATCTTTTGGTAGACGCGGATGAAGTTTTCTGCAAAACCACAAGATGTGCATGCAAATGGTGCTTTTGGCGGAACGCGCACGTGGATTTCTACCAAACGACGTGCTAAGCATGCCAATGCTGCTCTTTTTATCACCCGCGCACGGATTTGTGCGAAAACGCGTTTTAAGCATGCACATGCATCTTTTGGTAGACGCGGATGAAGTTTTCTGCAAAACCACAAGATGTGCATGCAAATGGTGCTTTTGGCAGAACGCGCACGTGGATTTCTACCAAACGACGTGTTAAGCATGCCGATGCTGCTCTTTTTAGCACCCGCGCACGCATTTGTGCGAAAACGCGTTTTAAGCCTGCACATGCATCTTTTGGTAGACGCGGATGAAGTTTTCTGCAAAACCACAAGATGTGCATGCAAATGGTGCTTTTGGCAGAACGCGCACGTGGATTTCTACCAAACGACGTGTTAAGCATGCCGATGCTGCTCTTTTTAGCACCCGCGCACGCATTTGTGCGAAAACGCGTTTTAAGCATGCACATGCATCTTTTGGTAGACGCGGATGAAGTTTTCTGCAAAACCACAAGATGTGCATGCAAATGGTGCTTTTTGCAGAACGCGCTCGTGGATTTCTACCAAACGACGTGCTAAGCATGCCGATGCTGCTCTTTTTAGCACCCGTGCACGCATTTGTGCGAAAACGCGTTTTAAGCATGCACATGCATCTTTTGGTAGACGCGGATGAAGTTTTCTGCAAAACCACAAGATGTGCATGCAAATGGTGCTTTTTGCAGAACGCGCACGTGGATTTCTACCAAACGACGTGCTAAGCATGCCGATGCTGCTCTTTTTAGCACCCGCGCACGGATTTGTGCGAAAACGCGTTTTAAGCATGCACATGTATCTTTTGGTAGACGCGGATGAAGTTTTCTGCAAAACCACAAGATGTGCATGCAAATGGTGCTTTTGGCAGAACGCGCACGTGGATTTCTACCAAACGACGTGCTAAGCATGCCAATGCTGCTCTTTTTAGCACCCGCGCACGCATTTGTGCGAAAACGCGTTTTAAGCATGCACATGCATCTTTTGGTAGACGCGGATGAAGTTTTCTGCAAAACCACAAGATGTGCATGCAAATGGTGCTTTTTGCAGAACGCGCACGTGGATTTCTACCAAACGACGTGCTAAGCATGCCGATGCTGCTCTTTTTAGCACCCGCGCACGGATTTGTGCGAAAACGCGTTTTAAGCATGCACATGCATCTTTTGGTAGACGCGGATGAAGTTTTCTGCAAAACCACAAGATGTGCATGCAAATGGTGCTTTTTGCAGAACGCGCTCGTGGATTTCTACCAAACGACGTGCTAAGCATGCCGATGCTGCTCTTTTTAGCACCCGCGCACGCATTTGTGCGAAAACGCGTTTTAAGCATGCACATGCATCTTTTGGTAGACGCGGATGAAGTTTTCTGCAAAACTACAAGATGTGCATGCAAATGGTGCTTTTTGCAGAACGCGCTCGTGGATTTCTACCAAACGACGTGCTAAGCATGCCGATGCTGCTCTTTTTAGCACCCGCGCACGCATTTGTGCGAAAACGCGTTTTAAGCATGCACATGCATCTTTTGGTAGACGCGGATGAAGTTTTCTGCAAAACCACAAGATGTGCATGCAAATGGTGCTTTTTGCAGAACGCGCACGTGGATTGCTACCAAACGACGTGCTAAGCATGCCGATGCTGCTCTTTTTAGCATCCGCGCACGGATTTGTGCGAAAACGCGTTTTAAGCATGCACATGCATCTTTTGGTAGACGCGGATGAAGTTTTCTGCAAAACCACAAGATGTGCATGCAAATGATGCTTTTGGCAGAACGCGCACGTGGATTTCTACCAAACGACGTGCTAAGCATGCCAATGCTGCTCTTTTTAGCACCCGCGCACGCATTTGAGCGAAAACGCGTTTTAAGCATGCACATGCATCTTTTGGTAGACGCGGATGAAGTTTTCTGCAAAACCACAAGATGTGCATGCAAATGGTGCTTTTGGCAGAACGCGCACGTCGATGTCTATCAAACGACGTGCTAAGCATGCCGATGCTGCTCTTTTTAGCACCCGCGCACGCATTTGTGCGAAAACGCGTTTTAAGCATGCACATGCATCTTTTGGTAGACGCGGATGAAGTTTTCTGCAAAACCACAAGATGTGCATGCAAATGGTGCTTTTTGCAGAACGCGCTCGTGGATTTCTACCAAACGACGTGCTAAGCATGCCGATGCTGCTCTTTTTAGCACTCGCGCACGCATTTGTGCGAAAACGCGGTTTAAGCTTGCACATGCATCTTTTGGTAGACGCGGATGAAGTTTTCTGCAAAACCACAAGATGTGCATGCAAATGGTGCTTTTTGCAGAACGCGCTCGTGGATTTCTACCAAACGACGTGCTAAGCATGCCGATGCTGCTCTTTTTAGCACCCGCGCACGCATTTGTGCGAAAACGCGTTTTTAGCATGCACATGCATCTTTTGGTAGACGCGGATGAAGTTTTCTGCAAAACCACAAGATGTGCATGCAAATGCTGCTTTTTGCAGAACGCGCACGTGGATTTCTACCAAACGACGTGCTAAGCATGCCGATGCTGCTCTTTTTAGCACCCGCGCACGGATTTGTGCGAAAACGCGTTTTAAGCATGCACATGCATCTTTTGGTAGACGCGGATGAAGTTTTCTGCAAAACCACAAGATGTGCATGCAAATGGTGCTTTTGGCAGAACGCGCACGTGGATGTCTATCAAACGACGTGCTAAGCATGCCGATGCTGCTCTTTTTAGCACCCGCGCACGCATTTGTGCGAAAACGCGTTTTAAGCATGCACATGCATCTTTTGGTAGACGCGGATGAAGTTTTCTGCAAAACCACAAGATGTGCATGCAAATGGTGCTTTTTGCAGAACGCGCACGTGGATTTCTAATAAACGACGTGCTAAGCATGCCGATGCTGCTCTTTTTAGCACCCGCGCACGGATTTGTGCGAAAACGCGTTTTAAGCATGCACATGCATCTTTTGGTAGACGCGGATGAAGTTTTCTGCAAAACCACAAGATGTGCATGCAAATGATGCTTTTGGCAGAACGCGCACGTGGATTTCTACCAAACGACGTGCTAAGCATGCCAATGCTGCTCTTTTTAGCACCCGCGCACGCATTTGTGCGAAAACGCGTTTTAAGCATGCACATGCATCTTTTGGTAGACGCGGATGAAGTTTTCTGCAAAACCACAAGATGTGCATGCAAATGGTGCTTTTGGCAGAACGCGCACGTGGATGTCTATCAAACGACGTGCTAAGCATGCCGATGCTGCTCTTTTTAGCACCCGCGCACGCATTTGTGCGAAAACCGCGTTTTAAGCATGCACATGCATCTTTTGGTAGACGCGGATGAAGTTTTCTGCAAAACCACAAGATGTGCATGCAAATGGTGCTTTTTGCAGAACGCGCTCGTGGATTTCTACCAAACGACGTGCTAAGCATGCCGATGCTGCTCTTTTTAGCACTCGCGCACGCATTTGTGCGAAAACGCGTTTTAAGCATGCACATGCATCTTTTGGTAGACGCGGATGAAGTTTTCTGCAAAACCACAAGATGTGCATGCAAATGGTGCTTTTTGCAGAACGCGCACGTGGATTTCTACCAAACGACGTGCTAAGCATGCCGATGCTGCTATTTTTAGCACCCGCGCACGCATTTGTGCGAAAACGCCTTTTAAGCATGCACATGCATCTTTTGGTAGACGCGGATGAAGTTTTCTGCAAAACCACAAGATGTGCATGCAAATGGTGCTTTTTGCAGAACGCGCACGTGGATTTCTACCAAACGACGTGCTAAGCATGCCGATGCTGCTCTTTTTAGCACCCGCGCACGCATTTGTGCGAAAACGCGTTTTAAGCATGCACATGCATCTTTTGGTAGACGCGGATGAAGTTTTCTGCAAAACCACAAGATGTGCATGCAAATGGTGCTTTTGGCAGAACGCGCACGTGGATTTCTACCAAACGACGTGTTAAGCATGCCGATGCTGCTCTTTTTAGCACCCGCGCACGCATTTGTGCGAAAACGCGTTTTAAGCATGCACATGCATCTTTTGGTAGGCGCGGATGAAGTTTTCTGCAAAACCACAAGATGTGCATGCAAATGGTGCTTTTTGCAGAACGCGCTCGTGGATTTCTACCAAACGACGTGCTAAGCATGCCGATGCTGCTCTTTTTAGCACCCGTGCACGCATTTGTGCGAAAACGCGTTTTAAGCATGCACATGCATCTTTTGGTAGACGCGGATGAAGTTTTCTGCAAAACCACAAGATGTGCATGCAAATCGTGCTTTTTGCAGAACGCGCACGTGGATTTCTACCAAACGACGTGCTAAGCATGCCGATGCTGCTCTTTTTAGCACCCGCGCACGGATTTGTGCGAAAACGCGTTTTAAGCATGCACATGTATCTTTTGGTAGACGCGGATGAAGTTTTCTGCAAAACCACAAGATGTGCATGCAAATGGTGCTTTTGGCAGAACGCGCACGTGGATTTCTACCAAACGACGTGCTAAGCATGCCAATGCTGCTCTTTTTAGCACCCGCGCACGCATTTGTGCGAAAACGCGTTTTAAGCATGCACATGCATCTTTTGGTAAACGCGGATGAAGTTTTCTGCAAAACCACAAGATGTGCATGCAAATGGTGCTTTTTGCAGAACGCGCACGTGGATTTCTACCAAACGACGTGCTAAGCATGCCGATGCTGCTCTTTTTAGCACCCGCGCACGGATTTGTGCGAAAACGCGTTTTAAGCATGCACATGCATCTTTTGGTAGACGCGGATGAAGTTTTCTGCAAAACCACAAGATGTGCATGCAAATGGTGCTTTTTGCAGAACGCGCTCGTGGATTTCTACCAAACGACGTGCTAAGCATGCCGATGCTGCTCTTTTTAGTACCCGCGCACGCATTTGTGCGAAAACGCGTTTTAAGCATGCACATGCATCTTTTGGTAGACGCGGATGAAGTTTTCTGCAAAACCACAAGATGTGCATGCAAATGGTGCTTTTTGCAGAACGCGCACGTGGATTGCTACCAAACGACGTGCTAAGCATGCCGATGCTGCTCTTTTTAGCACCCGCGCACGGATTTGTGCGAAAACGCGTTTTAAGCATGCACATGCATCTTTTGGTAGACGCGGATGAAGTTTTCTGCAAAACCACAAGATGTGCATGCAAATGATGCTTTTGGCAGAACGCGCACGTGGATTTCTACCAAACGACGTGCTAAGCATGCCAATGCTGCTCTTTTTAGCACCCGCGCACGCATTTGTGCGAAAACGCGTTTTAAGCATGCACATGCATCTTTTGGTAGACGCGGATGAAGTTTTCTGCAAAACCACAAGATGTGCATGCAAATGGTGCTTTTGGCAGAACGCGCACGTGGATGTCTATCAAACGACGTGCTAAGCATGCCGATGCTGCTCTTTTTAGCACCCGCGCACGCATTTGTGCGAAAACGCGTTTTAAGCATGCACATGCATCTTTTGGTAGACGCGGATGAAGTTTTCTGCAAAACCACAAGATGTGCATGCAAATGGTGCTTTTTGCAGAACGCGCTCGTGGATTTCTACCAAACGACGTGCTAAGCATGCCGATGCTGCTCTTTTTAGCACTCGCGCACGCATTTGTGCGAAAACGCGTTTTAAGCATGCACATGCATCTTTTGGTAGACGCGGATGAAGTTTTCTGCAAAACCACAAGATGTGCATGCAAATGGTGCTTTTTGCAGAACGCGCTCGTGGATTTCTACCAAACGACGTGCTAAGCATGCCGATGCTGCTCTTTTTAGCACCCGCGCACGCATTTGTGCGAAAACGCGTTTTAAGCATGCACATGCATCTTTTGGTATACGCGGATGAAGTTTTCTGCAAAACCACAAGATGTGTATGCAAATGGTGCTTTTTGCAGAACGCGCACGTGGATTTCTACCAAACGACGTGCTAAGCATGCCAATGCTGCTCTTTTTAGCACCCGCGCACGCATTTGTGCGAAAACGCGTTTTAAGCATGCACATGCATCTTTTGGTAGACGCGGATGAAGTTTTCTGCAAAACCACAAGATGTGCATGCAAATGGTGCTTTTGGCAGAACGCGCACGTGGATGTCTATCAAACGACGTGCTAAGCATGCCGATGCTGCTCTTTTTAGCACCCGCGCACGCATTTGTGCGAAAACGCGTTTTAAGCATGCACATGCATCTTTTGGTAGACGCGGATGAAGTTTTCTGCAAAACCACAAGATGTGCATGCAAATGGTGCTTTTTGCAGAACGCGCTCGTGGATTTCTACCAAACGACGTGCTAAGCATGCCGATGCTGCTCTTTTTAGCACTCGCGCACGCATTTGTGCGAAAACGCGTTTTAAGCATGCACATGCATCTTTTGGTAGACGCGGATGAAGTTTTCTGCAAAACCACAAGATGTGCATGCAAATGGTGCTTTTTGCAGAACGCGCTCGTGGATTTCTACCAAACGACGTGCTAAGCATGCCGATGCTGCTCTTTTTAGCACCCGCGCACGCATTTGTGCGAAAACGCGTTTTAAGCATGCACATTTATCTTTTGGTATACGCGGATGAAGTTTTCTGCAAAACCACAAGATGTGTATGCAAATGGTGCTTTTTGCAGAACGCGCACGTGGATTTCTACCAAACGACGTCCTAAGCATGCCGATGCTGCTATTTTTAGCACCCGCGCACGCATTTGTGCGAAAACGCGTTTTAAGCATGCACATGCATCTTTTGGTAGACGCGGATGAAGTTTTCTGCAAAAACACAAGATGTGCATGCAAATGGTGCTTTTTGCAGAACGCGCACGTGGATTTCTACCAAACGACGTGCTAAGCATGCCTATGCTGCTCTTTTTAGCACCCGCGCACGCATTTGTGCGAAAACGCGTTTTAAGCATGCACATGCATCTTTTGGTAGACGCGGATGAAGTTTTCTGCAAAACCACAAGATGTGCATGCAAATGGTGCTTTTGGCAGAACGCGCACGTGGATTTCTACCAAACGACGTGCTAAGCATGCCAATGCTGCTCTTTTTAGCACCCGCGCACGCATTTGTGCGAAAACGCGTTTTTAGCATGCACATGCATCTTTTGGTAGACGCGGATGAAGTTTTCTGCAAAACCACAAGATGTGCATGCAAATGGTGCTTTTTGCAGAACGCGCACGTGGATTTCTAATAAACGACGTGCTAAGCATGCCGATGCTGCTCTTTTTAGCACCCGCGCACGGATTTGTGCGAAAACGCGTTTTAAGCATGCACATGCATCTTTTGGTAGACGCGGATGAAGTTTTCTGCAAAACCACAAGATGTGCATGCAAATGGTGCTTTTGGCAGAACGCGCACGTGGATTTCTACCAAACGACGTGCTAAGCATGCCGATGCTGCTCTTTTTAGCACCCGCGCACGCGTTTGTGCGAAAACGCGTTTTAAGCATGCACATGCATCTTTTGGTAGACGCGGATGAAGTTTTCTGCAAAACCACAAGATGTGCATGCAAATGGTGCTTTTTGCAGAACACGCACGTGGATTTCTACCAAACGACATGCTAAGCATGCCGATGCTGCTCTTTTTAGCACCCGCGCACGCATTTGTGCGAAAACGCGTTTTTAAGCATGCACATGCATCTTTTGGTAGACGCGGATGAAGTTTTCTGCAAAACCACAAGATGTGCATGCAAATGGTGCTTTTTGCAGAACGCGCACGTGGATTTCTACCAAACGACGTGCTAAGCTTGCCGATGCTGCTCTTTTTAGCACCCGCGCACGGATTTGTGCGAAAACGCGTTTTAAGCATGCACATGCATCTTTTGGTAGACGCGGATGAAGTTTTCTGCAAAACCACAAGATGTGCATGCAAATGGTGCTTTTGGCAGAACGCGCACGTGGATTTCTACCAAACGACGTGCTAAGCATGCCGATGCTGCTCTTTTTAGCACCCGCGCACGCATTTGTGCGAAAACGCGTTTTAAGCATGGACATGCATCTTTTGGTAGACGCGGATGAAGTTTTCTGCAAAACCACAAGATGTGCATGCAAATGGTGCTTTTTGCAGAACGCGCACGTGGATTTCTACCAAACGACGTGCTAAGCATGCCGATGCTGCTCTTTTTAGCACCCGCGCACGCATTTGTGCGAAAACGCGTTTTAAGCATGCACATGCATCTTTTGGTAGACGCGGATGAAGTTTTCTGCAAAACCACAAGATGTGCATGCAAATGGTGCTTTTGGCAGAACGCGCACGTGGATTTCTACCAAACGACGTGCTAAGCATGCCGATGCTGCTCTTTTTAGCACCCGCGCACGCATTTGTGCGAAAACGCGTTTTAAGCATGCACATGCATCTTTTGGTAGACGCGGATGAAGTTTTCTGCAAAACCACAAGATGTGCATGCAAATGGTGCTTTTGGCAGAACGCGCACGTGGATTTCTACCAAACGACGTGCTAAGCATGCCGATGCTGCTCTTTTTAGCACCCGCGCACGCATTTGTGCGAAAACGCGTTTTAAGCATGCACATGCATCTTTTGGTAGACGCGGATGAAGTTTTCTGCAAAACCACAAGATGTGCATGCAAATGGTGCTTTTTGCAGAACGCGCACGTGGATTTCTACCAAACGACGTGCTAAGCATGCCGATGCTGCTATTTTTAGCACCCGCGCACGCATTTGTGCGAAAACGCGTTTTAAGCATGCACATGCATATTTTGGTAGACGCGGATGAAGTTTTCTGCAAAACCACAAGATGTGCATGCAAATGGTGCTTTTTGCAGAACGCGCACGTGGATTTCTACCAAACGACGTGCTAAGCATGCCGATGCTGCTCTTTTTAGCACCCGCGCACGCATTTGTGCGAAAACGCGTTTTAAGCATGCACATGCATCTTTTGGTAGACGCGGATGAAGTTTTCTGCAAAACCACAAGATGTGCATGCAAATGGTGCTTTTGGCAGAACGCGCACGTGGATTTCTACCAAACGACGTGCTAAGCATGCCGATGCTGCTCTTTTTAGCACCCGCGCACGGATTTGTGCGAAAACGCATTTTAAGCATGCACATGCATCTTTTGGTAGACGCGGATGAAGTTTTCTGCAAAACCACAAGATGTGCATGCAAATGGTGCTTTTGGCAGAACGCGCACGTGGATTTCTACCAAACGACGTGCTAAGCATGCCGATGCTGCTCTTTTTAGCACCCGCGCACGCTTTTGTGCGAAAACGCGTTTTAAGCATGCACATGCATCTTTTGGTAGACGCGGATGAAGTTTTCTGCAAAACCACAAGATGTGCATGCAACTGGTGCTTTTGGCAGAACGCGCACGTGGATTTCTACCAAACGACGTGCTAAGCATGCCGATGCTGCTCTTTTTAGCACCCGCGCACGCATTTGTGCGAAAACGCGTTTTAAGCATGCACATGCATCTTTTGGTAGACGCGGATGAAGTTTTCTGCAAAACCACAAGATGTGCATGCAAATGGTGCTTTTGGCAGAACGCGCACGTGGATTTCTACCAAACGACGTGCTAAGCATGCCAATGCTGCTCTTTTTAGCACCCGCGCACGCATTTGTGCGAAAACGCGTTTTTAGCATGCACATGCATCTTTTGGTAGACGCGGATGAAGTTTTCTGCAAAACCACAAGATGTGCATGCAAATGGCGCTTTTTGCAGAACGCGCACGTGGATTTCTACCAAACGACGTGCTAAGCATGCCGATGCTGCTCCTTTTAGCACCCGCGCACGGATTTGTGCGAAAACGCGTTTTAAGCATGCACATGCATCTTTTGGTAGACGCGGATGAAGTTTTCTGCAAAACCACAAGATGTGCATGCAAATGGTGCTTTTGGCAGAACGCGCACGTGGATGTCTATCAAACGACGTGCTAAGCATGCCGATGCTGCTCTTTTTAGCACCCGCGCACGCATTTGTGCGAAAACGCGTTTTAAGCATGCACATGCATCTTTTGGTAGACGCGGATGAAGTTTTCTGCAAAACCACAAGATGTGCATGCAAATGGTGCTTTTTGCAGAACGCGCACGTGGATTTCTAATAAACGACGTGCTAAGCATGCCGATGCTGCTCTTTTTAGCACCCGCGCACGGATTTGTGCGAAAACGCGTTTTAAGCATGCACATGCATCTTTTGGTAGACGCGGATGAAGTTTTCTGCAAAACCACAAGATGTGCATGCAAATGGTGCTTTTTTTTTTTTTTTTTTTTTTTTTTTTTATTGATACTGTTGACCCTCGCTTGAGGGTCGTTACAGGGAGGGAATACAATGTACAACAATGTACAATTTTGTACAACATACAAAATTCATATATCATAATCATCAAGTTGGGTGCTCCTGACAAAAGATGTCGATAGAACGTTCGAACTTGTGCACGTCCGATTGCTCGACAACTTCAGCAGGCAAACCATTCCAAATTTCGATCACCTCAGGAAAAAAAGAAAAACGAAAAGCATCAACACGTGACTCGTAAGGCTTGATGGATCGTGTGTGGTTTGTTCTCGCGCTCCGTTTTCCCGGAGGCTGAATATATCTATTTGATTTAATCTTAAAGTGCCCTTGAATTATTTGAAATAAAAGCTTTAGTCTTGATTTTTTCCTTCGATTTTCAAGTGACTCGAGCCCACATGAGTTCAGCATTTCCGTCACTGAATCCCTTCTTCTGTATCTTGACGAAATAAAACGAGCGGCCATTCTTTGAATTCGTTCCAGTTTATCTTTTAGGACTTTTTGGTGCGGGCTCCAGACAACACCAGCGTACTCCAAGGATGGGCGGATGAATGTTTTGTAAGCTATCAGCTTGACTTCTTTTGTTGCATGTTCCAATTTCTTCCGCAGAAAGTAAAGTTTTTGGGAAGCTGTCGAGCACACATTATTAATATGTTTATGCCACTGCAGATTATGTGCAATCGTAACACCTAAATACTTGAAGGTATCAACTTTTTTTAGATTATTTTTTCCAATATTATAAGAAAATAGCTGCACAGTCTTCTTATTAGTTATATGCGTAAAAGTTGATTTTGTGTAATTAATTTCCATGTCCCATTTTTCGCACCAAAGATGCAAGGAATGAAGGACACGGTTTATTCTAATTTGGTCGGTAGCTTGTGTTATTCGAGAATAAATTAAACAGTCGTCTGCAAAAAGCTTCAATTCTACGGGAGATTCGGTAACCTCGTTAATATCATTAATATAAATTAGGAACAGTAATGGGGCTAAAACCGATCCCTGAGGAACGCCAGAAAGTACTTCTAGTGTAGAAGAAAAACAATCATCCACATGCACAACCTGCCTGCGATTGTTCAAATAGGCTTTAATCCACTTAAGAATGGTTTCGCTAATTCCTGCTCTGTATAACTTGAAAAGTAATTTACTGTGTGGAACCTTGTCAAATGCTTTTGCAAAATCTATGCAAATGACATCTATTTGTTCTTGGGCATCTATGGCTGAACTAAAATCATGTATCGTTTCTATGAGCTGTGTTATGGTAGATAGCCCTCTTCGGAATCCGTGCTGATACTGATAAAAGAACGCGTTATCCTCGAGGAAAGTTAGTATATGTTTACTTATGATATGTTCTAATAGTTTACAGCTGATACTTGTCAGGGAAATTGGGCGATAATTGTTTGCGAGTAGTCGGTCGCCGTTTTTAAAAACAGGTGTTACGACTGCGCACCGCCAATCTTGTGGCAACGAGTTAGTGTGTAGGGACTTTGTAAAGATTATTGTCAAGAAAAATGATATCCACTCAGCGTATCGCTTTAAAAACTGGGTTGGAATCCCATCCGGCCCGCTAGCCTTTTTAGAATCCAAAAGTAACAATTGATTAAACACGCCGGCCTGAGTCACGACCAGGTCTTCCATCGAACATGAGAGGGGGGAAGGCGGGTACGCGTCAAAGTCGTCATTGCTTGGTTTAGAAAAAACAGACTGGAAAAAGTTATTGAAATGATCTGCTATTTTTGTTTTTTCTGTTACTATGTTGTCACTAATTTGAATTCTATTTATTTCCTCTTTGTTGCCACTAAGGTAAAGCCAAAACTTCCGAGGTGCCGTTTTAACGAAGCTACATAGTTTTTTATTAAAAAATTGCTCTTTTGATTCCATCAGAGCCGTTTTTAAACTCTTTCGTAATTTCGATACCTCAGCTGAGCTGTCTTTTCTCCTGCGCAGCCTCTTTATCTTGCGCTTGATGTGTATAATAGGTCGATTAATCCAAGGGTTACGTGGTTTTATTTTCTTTTGTCGAGTTGGAATGAATCTGTCAACGCAATGTTTTATGATATTCTTGAAACGTAGCCATAGATCTTCAACTGGTTCACAATCGCAGGCAAGTTCGAATTCACTATATGACATTTCTAGAAAATCTTGAATGGATGTGTCGTCTGCCTGCCTATAAGCCTTAAATTGCACAGGTACAAAGGGTTGGCCACGAGTGTTTGTTCTGATCGGAATGTGCACAGAAACCATTTTATGGTCAGATATTCCGTCTTTAACAGACACAGTATAGTCACCCACTCTGCCCGAGAGAAACACCAAGTCCAAAAGTGACCGGGATTCGAGTGTTACCCTCGTGTCTTCTTCCACGATTTGTTTAAGATTGTGCGAAAACATTATTTGCAGCAGTGCTTCGGAACTAGAAATTTCAACGTTCCCAGGCATCAGTCTGTCCCAGTTGATGCCCGGCAAATTAAAATCTCCGGTCATTATTAGTCTGGTGGTACGGTTCAAGTGAGTGCATAAGAACATATTAAGGTCATCCAAAAACTCTGGTGAAGTGGCAGGCGGCCTATACACTGCACCAATAAGGTAAGTAACACTCGCATAAGTAATTTTGCACCAAACTGTTTCAGGCAAAGTGCACTCGACCGTTACTGCATCTATAGATCTTTTGACAATGATTGCAACACCCCCACCACGAGTATCCCTGTCCCATCTGAACATCTGGTAATTTGGGGGTACCATACAGTGACTAGGCACACCGTTGTTTAGCCATGTTTCGCTTACGACGAGTACGTGTGGACTTTCTGTCAGTAATACATATTCTAATTCGGTTACTTTGTTAAAAAGGCTACGGGCATTCAAAGATAAGATTCGTAGCTATGACGGGGTAAGTTCAGCCATTGATTCGCTGGAATTATCCGAGATGTCAGAGCCATCATGCGGGTTGCCTGCTTTTCTAGTGCGTTGCTTGAACTTATCTCGGGAGTTCAGGAGCGAGCGTGCGTTCTTCTCGTTGTCCCATGTGTATAGCTTGTCATTTATTTTGAGCTTGTCGTCGATCAAAAAGACTTTCTTGCCCTGCGCCCTTTCAGCAGAGGCACTTTCCCACAACTTCCTTCGCACCGCTACCGTTTCTTTTGCATAATCATTGCTTACACTAACCGATTGTCCTTTCAGTTTATTGCAGTTCTTTAGCACTTGTTGCTTTTCTCTGCTGTCATAAAATTTCATAATAATTGGCCTAGGTCGTTCTTTGTTCTTTTTCCCTATACGATGAATTTTTTCGACGGTTTTTACTTCAACTCCCAGCGTGTCGTGAAAAATTTTATCTATGACAGCTGCCTTTAACTCCGTCTCTGAATCGCCGATTTTTTCAGAAACACCAAAAACCAGCAGATTGTTACGACGACTATAGTTTTCATATTCAGTCAATTTCCTGGCCTGTTGCTGAACTGTTACCTCAAGATATTCAATTCTTTTGTTTAATTCTTGTATCACTGCCAAGGAATCAGTCAGTCTATCAGTCTTTTCATTAAGTTGACCAATATCCTTGCTGATATTAGTCAACCGGCAGTCAGACGCGGCTTGATTATCAATAATCGTCTGTAACAGTTCAGCTGTCTTAGGCCCGGGGTTTTCTTCTATGTCTCCCGACATCAACAGCATCAGCACGGACCAACAGTCAATAGCAATGCAATGAAGCCTACCAGGGCACGGCAGGACAACTAAAAATCTATTGTCACTATGGTAACAGCAGTCTGTGGATGGGGAACCAACCTGCACAAACAGCAGCAGCGGGTGAGCCATGCTGTCCGCAGGCCAGATGCCGTGCCCTCTGATCTGGTCGGTGTCGCGTCGTTCCTTAAGTAGATCGGCTGCTGGTGACGTCACACCTCGTGGTCGATATCCCTTGAATGTGCTGTTGCTTGTAACGTGGCCCGCGCAAAGCATCAATGGTTGTATCACGGTGATGTTGGTCGTTGATACCGGGGTGGGCGTTGCATGCAAAATCCACGGCAGAACCTGCACAAACAGCAGCAGCGGGTGAGCCATGCTGTCCGCAGGCCAGATGCCGTGCCCTCTGATCTGGTCGGTGTCGCGTCGTTCCTTAAGTAGATCGGCTGCTGGTGACGTCACACCTCGTGGTCGATATCCCTTGAATGTGCTGTTGCTTGTAACGTGGCCCGCGCAAAGCATCAATGGTTGTATCACGGTGATGTTGGTCGTTGATACCGGGGTGGGCGTTGCATGCAAAATCCACGGCAGAACCTGCACAAACAGCAGCAGCGGGTGAGCCATGCTGTCCGCAGGCCAGATGCCGTGCCCGCAGGCCAGATCCCGTGCAGAACGCGCACGTGGATTTCTACCAAACGACGTGCTAAGCATGCCGATGCTGCTCTTTTTAGCACCCGCGCACGCGTTTGTGCGAAAACGCGTTTTAAGCATGCACATGCATCTTTTGGTAGACGCGGATGAAGTTTTCTGCAAAACCACAAGATGTGCCTGCAAATGGTGCTTTTTGCAGAACGCGCACGTGGATTTCTACCAAACGACATGCTAAGCATGCCGATGCTGCTCTTTTTAGCACCCGCGCACGCATTTGTGCGAAAACGCGTTTTAAGCATGCACATGCATCTTTTGGTAGACGCGGATGAAGTTTTCTGCAAAACCACAAGATGTGCATGCAAATGGTGCTTTTTGCAGAACGCGCACGTGGATTTTTACCAAACGACGTGCTAAGCTTGCCGATGCTGCTCTTTTTAGCACCCGCGCACGGATTTGTGCGAAAACGCGTTTTAAGCATGCACATGCATCTTTTGGTAGACGCGGATGAAGTTTTCTGCAAAACCACAAGATGTGCATGCAAATGGTGCTTTTGGCAGAACGCGCACGTGGATTTCTACCAAACGACGTGTTAAGCATGCCGATGCTGCTCTTTTTAGCACCCGCGCACGCATTTGTGCGAAAACGCGTTTTAAGCATGCACATGCATCTTTTGGTAGACGCGGATGAAGTTTTCTGCAAAACCACAAGATGTGCATGCAAATGGTGCTTTTTGCAGAACGCGCTCGTGGATTTCTACCAAACGACGTGCTAAGCATGCCGATGCTGCTCTTTTTAGCACCCGTGCACGCATTTGTGCGAAAACGCGTTTTAAGCATGCACATGCATCTTTTGGTAGACGCGGATGAAGTTTTCTGCAAAACCACAAGATGTGCATGCAAATGGTGCTTTTTGCAGAACGCGCACGTGGATTTCTACCAAACGACGTGCTAAGCATGCCGATGCTGCTCTTTTTAGCACCCGCGCACGCATTTGTGCGAAAACGCGTTTTAAGCATGCACATGCATCTTTTGGTAGACGCGGATGAAGTTTTCTGCAAAACCACAAGATGTGCATGCAAATGGTGCTTTTGGCAGAACGCGCACGTGGATTTCTACCAAACGACGTGCTAAGCATGCCAATGCTGCTCTTTTTAGCACCCGCGCACGCATTTGTGCGAAAACGCGTTTTAAGCATGCACATGCATCTTTTGGTAAACGCGGATGAAGTTTTCTGCAAAACCACAAGATGTGCATGCAAATGGTGCTTTTTGCAGAACGCGCACGTGGATTTCTACCAAACGACGTGCTAAGCATGCCGATGCTGCTCTTTTTAGCACCCGCGCACGGATTTGTGCGAAAACGCGTTTTAAGCATGCACATGCATCTTTTGGTAGACGCGGATGAAGTTTTCTGCAAAACCACAAGATGTGCATGCAAATGGTGCTTTTGGCAGAACGCGCACGTGGATTTCTACCAAACGACGTGCTAAGCATGCCGATGCTGCTCTTTTTAGCACCCGCGCACGCGTTTGTGCGAAAACGCGTTTTAAGCATGCACATGCATCTTTTGGTAGACGCGGATGAAGTTTTCTGCAAAACCACAAGATGTGCATGCAAATGGTGCTTTTTGCAGAACACGCACGTGGATTTCTACCAAACGACATGCTAAGCATGCCGATGCTGCTCTTTTTAGCACCCGCGCACGCATTTGTGCGAAAACGCGTTTTAAGCATGCACATGCATCTTTTGGTAGACGCGGATGAAGTTTTCTGCAAAACCACAAGATGTGCATGCAAATGGTGCTTTTTGCAGAACGCGCACGTGGATTTCGACCAAACGACGTGCTAAGCTTGCCGATGCTGCTCTTTTTAGCACCCGCGCACGGATTTGTGCGAAAACGCGTTTTAAGCATGCACATGCATCTTTTGGTAGACGCGGATGAAGTTTTCTGCAAAACCACAAGATGTGCATGCAAATGGTGCTTTTGGCAGAACGCGCACGTGGATTTCTACCAAACGACGTGCTAAGCATGCCGATGCTGCTCTTTTTAGCACCCGCGCACGCATTTGTGCGAAAACGCGTTTTAAGCATGGACATGCATCTTTTGGTAGACGCGGATGAAGTTTTCTGCAAAACCACAAGATGTGCTTGCAAATGGTGCTTTTTGCAGAACGCGCACGTGGATTTCTACCAAACGACGTGCTAAGCATGCCGATGCTGCTCTTTTTAGCACCCGCGCACGCATTTGTGCGAAAACGCGTTTTAAGCATGCACATGCATCTTTTGGTAGACGCGGATGAAGTTTTCTGCAAAACCACAAGATGTGCATGCAAATGGTGCTTTTGGCAGAACGCGCACGTGGATTTCTACCAAACGACGTGCTAAGCATGCCGATGCTGCTCTTTTTAGCACCCGCGCACGCATTTGTGCGAAAACGCGTTTTAAGCATGCACATGCATCTTTTGGTAGACGCGGATGAAGTTTTCTGCAAAACCACAAGATGTGCATGCAAATGGTGCTTTTGGCAGAACGCGCACGTGGATTTCTACCAAACGACGTGCTAAGCATGCCGATGCTGCTCTTTTTAGCACCCGCGCACGCATTTGTACGAAAACGCGTTTTAAGCATGTACATGCATCTTTTGGTAGACGCGGATGAAGTTTTCTGCAAAACCACAAGATGTGCATGCAAATAGTGCTTTTGGCAGAACGCGCACGTGGATTTCTACCAAACGACGTGCAAAGCATGCCGATGCTGCTCTTTTTAGCACCCGCGCACGCATTTGTGCGAGAACGCGTTTTAAGCATGCACATGCATCTTTTGGTTGACGCGGATGAAGTTTTCTGCAAAACCACAAGATGTGCATGCAAATGGTGCTTTTTGCAGAACGCGCACGTGGATTTCTACCAAACGACGTGCTAAGCATGCCGATGCTGCTCTTTTTAGCACCCGCGCACGCATTTGTGCGAAAACGCGTTTTAAGCATGGACATGCATCTTTTGGTAGACGCGGATGAAGTTTTCTGCAAAACCACAAGATGTGCATGCAAATGGTGCTTTTTGCAGAACGCGCACGTGGATTTCTACCAAACGACGTGCTAAGCATGCCGATGCTGCTCTTTTTAACACCCGCGCACGCATTTGTGCGAAAACGCGTTTTAAGCATGCACATGCATCTTTTGGTAGACGCGGATGAAGTTTTCTGCAAAACCACAAGATGTGCATGCAAATGGTGCTTTTTGCAGAACGCGCACGTGGATTTCTACCAAACGACGTGCTAAGCATGCCGATGCTGCTATTTTTAGCACCCGCGCACGGATTTGTGCGGAAACGCGTTTGAAGCATGCACATGCATCTTTTGGTAGACGCGGATGAAGTTTTCTGCAAAACCACAAGATGTGCATGCAAATGGTGCTTTTGGCAGAACGCGCACGTGGATTTCTACCAAACGACGTGCTAAGCATGCCGATGCTGCTCTTTTTAGCACCCGCGCACGCATTTGTGGGAAAACGCGTTTTAAGCATGCACATGCATCTTTTGGTAGACGCGGATGAAGTTTTCTGCAAAACCACAAGATGTGCATGCAAATGGTGCTTTTTGCAGAACGCGCACGTGGATTTCTACCAAACGACGTGCTAAGCATGCCGATGCTGCTCTTTTTAGCACTCGCGCACGCATTTGTGCGAAAACGCGTTTTAAGCATGCACATGCATCTTTTGGTAGACGCGGAAGAAGTTTTCTGCAAAACCACAAGATGTGCATGCAAATGGTGCTTTTTGCAGAACGCGCTCGTGGATTTCTACCAAACGACGTGCTAAGCATGCCGATGCTGCTCTTTTTAGCACCCGCGCACGCATTTGTGCGAAAACGCGTTTTAAGCATGCACATGCATCTTTTGGTAGACGCGGATGAAGTTTTCTGCAAAACCACAAGATGTGCATGCAAATGGTGCTTTTTGCAGAACGCGCACGTGGATTGCTACCAAACGACGTGCTAAGCATGCCGATGCTGCTCTTTTTAGCACCCGCGCACGGATTTGTGCGAAAACGCGTTTTAAGCATGTACATGCATCTTTTGGTAGACGCGGATGAAGTTTTCTGCAAAACCACAAGATGTGCATGCAAATAGTGCTTTTGGCAGAACGCGCACGTGGATTTCTACCAAACGACGTGCAAAGCATGCCGATGCTGCTCTTTTTAGCACCCGCGCACGCATTTGTGCGAGAACGCGTTTTAAGCATGCACATGCATCTTTTGGTTGACGCGGATGAAGTTTTCTGCAAAACCACAAGATGTGCATGCAAATGGTGCTTTTTGCAGAACGCGCACGTGGATTTCTACCAAACGACGTGCTAAGCATGCCGATGCTGCTCTTTTTAGCACCCGCGCACGCATTTGTGCGAAAACGCGTTTTAAGCATGGACATGCATCTTTTGGTAGACGCGGATGAAGTTTTCTGCAAAACCACAAGATGTGCATGCAAATGGTGCTTTTTGCAGAACGCGCACGTGGATTTCTACCAAACGACGTGCTAAGCATGCCGATGCTGCTCTTTTTAACACCCGCGCACGCATTTGTGCGAAAACGCGTTTTAAGCATGCACATGCATCTTTTGGTAGACGCGGATGAAGTTTTCTGCAAAACCACAAGATGTGCATGCAAATGGTGCTTTTTGCAGAACGCGCACGTGGATTTCTACCAAACGACGTGCTAAGCATGCCGATGCTGCTATTTTTAGCACCCGCGCACGGATTTGTGCGGAAACGCGTTTGAAGCATGCACATGCATCTTTTGGTAGACGCGGATGAAGTTTTCTGCAAAACCACAAGATGTGCATGCAAATGGTGCTTTTGGCAGAACGCGCACGTGGATTTCTACCAAACGACGTGCTAAGCATGCCGATGCTGCTCTTTTTAGCACCCGCGCACGCATTTGTGGGAAAACGCGTTTTAAGCATGCACATGCATCTTTTGGTAGACGCGGATGAAGTTTTCTGCAAAACCACAAGATGTGCATGCAAATGGTGCTTTTTGCAGAACGCGCACGTGGATTTCTACCAAACGACGTGCTAAGCATGCCGATGCTGCTCTTTTTAGCACTCGCGCACGCATTTGTGCGAAAACGCGTTTTAAGCATGCACATGCATCTTTTGGTAGACGCGGAAGAAGTTTTCTGCAAAACCACAAGATGTGCATGCAAATGGTGCTTTTTGCAGAACGCGCTCGTGGATTTCTACCAAACGACGTGCTAAGCATGCCGATGCTGCTCTTTTTAGCACCCGCGCACGCATTTGTGCGAAAACGCGTTTTAAGCATGCACATGCATCTTTTGGTAGACGCGGATGAAGTTTTCTGCAAAACCACAAGATGTGCATGCAAATGGTGCTTTTTGCAGAACGCGCACGTGGATTGCTACCAAACGACGTGCTAAGCATGCCGATGCTGCTCTTTTTAGCACCCGCGCACGGATTTGTGCGAAAACGCGTTTTAAGCATGCACATGCATCTTTTGGT